>NC_136357.1:28780000-29022500 GCF_037039965.1 Doryrhamphus excisus | reverse complement strand
CCACACTCTTTATTGCTCTCTGGTTCTACCATATCTTACTTATTGTGTTTGGAAATATGGGCTAATAACTATAAAAGCAATCTTCACTCGCTAAATGTACTGCAAAAAAAAGGTCAGTAAGGATAATTCATAATGCCGCCTACAGAGAACATACTAACTCCTTATTTCTAAAATCACAAACTTAAACTAAACTGATATAGTTCATTTTCAAACAGATGCTCGTATCAAAAAATTAAAAAAAATAATAATTAAAAATAAGTAATAATTTTAAATATATAAAGAAAAAATATATAAATTAAAAAAATTAAAAAAAAATTAAAAAAATTTATAAAATAAAATAAAACACTTAAATTATATTTGGAAGTGAACAAATGTAACAGTTAGTGATTGTAAAAGTACCAGATGGAGGGGTAGGATTTAATAAGCTTTGCTTCTTCCTACTCCTCTTCGACATCATGTGATGCATTCAATTGTAATCTGATGCATGTTGAAATGAAATCAAACCATTACCATTACCATTTCTTATGACATAGTGACCCATGCAAAATGCATCACATCCATCCACCTCGTCCTCATGAGTCCGGTTGTCTCGTGACCCCCACCCCCCCACCCCCTCGCTATGCAGGCAGCCCACGGTCGGTTGCCAAGTTGAATTCCAAACGGAGCCACGGGAGAAGTGTGCTGTGAAATATTCAGCGGCATTAATCATGAAGACAGCCTGTCCTACATTAGTTATTCCGCTGGCCGGCGCATCTTTAAGCAGGTCCGGTGATATCTTGGCAACCTTAATAAGTCCGTTGTTGAAGTGTCAGCCCAGAGACTGGACAGCGACACACTGGCCTAGTAAGACCGGCACCCTCGCTAAAGCAGGACACTAATGTTGGGGGTTTTGAGCAGCCTAATCCGGACTAGAATTAGGGACCGTGACCGTTCTTGGAGTACTGTAATCCCTTGTTTATTAAATTGATTCTTATGAGTATTTTGTAGTTAGAGCTTAGAAAACCTGTTTATGATCTTTTAAATACAGTTTTTAATATTGTTAGATGCCTTTGGACATGAAATTAAACCCCAGAGTCATCTTTGAGTCATGAACGAACGGGTCAAAAGAACTAGTTCTTTTTTGTGAACGGAATGAACAAGGTCACCACCGCTCCTTAAAGTACCCGTTCAGTCCGTTCAGTTGCAAAAGCTTTTTTTTTTTATTGGCTGGACCGAGTGTGTGGGGGGGTGGAGAGTGCAGCGGTCACAGCGTCAGACAGGGAGGTGTCTTCATCACATATTTGAAGTAACAAATTGACAATTGGCAAACAATACAAACGTATTAATAAAAGCAATATTCTCTGTGGTGTTTCAACAGTGTGTCCAAGTGGACAATATGGCAAACAGTGCGCAGGGACGTGTTTGTGCACCAACAACAGCACCTGTAATCCCATAGATGGATCATGTCAGTGCTACCCTGGTTGGATCGGCGAGGATTGTTCCAAATGTAAGACAACAACAACAACGCTTTTTTTTTTTTTTTTTTTTGCCTCTTGTGCCACATTCAATTCCACATGTTTGTGTGTCTCATTGGCAGCATGTTCTCAGGGCTCATGGGGTCCTGATTGCATTCACACATGCAACTGTCACAATGGCGCCCGGTGTAGCCCCGCTGATGGAGAGTGCCAGTGCAGCCCTGGATGGACAGGACTCTTCTGTACTCAGCGTATGTACCACACGCATATAAGACAACCACCTTCCCCTTCACTAAATCACCTTTATATATGACTAAAAAATCACCAGCCAATCACAGGGCATGTATAGACAAACAACCATTCACACTCACATTCATACCTATGGAATTTGGAGTGGCCAATTAACCTAGCATGTTTTTGGAATTACGAAGCACGCAGATGTAAATGACGTAAAATAAGGCATTCAGAAGACTCATTCAAAGAAGTGATTATATGTAGTATTCCACATCGGTCACAAGGTGTCAGTAATGTTACTGTTTTATTTGGAGAGACACACAAGCACCAGATTCCATCACTGGAAATGTCTTACTTTGTCTTAATATTTCTACGACTAGGCTGCACGGTGGTCGAGTGCTTAGCGCGCAGACCTCACAGCTAGGAGACCAGGGGTTCAATTCCACTCTCGGCCATCTCTGTGTGGAGTTTGCATGTTCTCCCCGTGCATGCGTGGCTTTAGTCCAGATTCCTCCCACATTCCAAAAACATGCTAGGTTAATTGGCCACTCCAAATTGTCCATAGGTATGAATGTGAGTGTGAATGGTTGTTTGTCTATATGTGCCTTGTGATTGGCTGCATGGCGACCAAAGACAGCTGGGATAGGCTCCAGCACCCCCCGCGACCCTCGTGAGGAAAAGCGGTAGAAAATGAATGAATGAATGAATCTCTACTATGCTCTGAAGGATTAAAGAATCACTATTAGTCACTGTATTAAAATGTGAGTTTGGCGCCATCTAGTGTACATTTTTAATACCGTCAGAAATGGAATGACTCCAATGTAGACCTTCATTGGATTTTAAACACATTTATTCTGATTTCTACTCCTACTTCATTAATATTTGGTTAAACCTCCCTCATTGTTGTCATGTTTACTGTGGTTGACGGTATTTTACACAAAAGCTTTTTCCATGGTCATGCTTTGGAATACCAACTAACAGGAGGACAAGGAACATCCTGGAGCAGATTGTGTTTGACCTTTGACATATTCCACCCTATTTTGACACCAGGAACCTTTCCTTACAGTATGTGGTTTCAAATACTGTCAATCTTATTTTGTGTCCTGCCTCAGGCTGCCCGACAGGTTTCTATGGCGCTCAGTGTGCCGAAGTGTGTCGCTGTCAGAACGGGGCCGACTGTGACCACATCAGTGGCCAGTGTTCGTGCAGGACGGGTTTCATCGGAAAGAGCTGTGAACTCAGTGAGTGTTTGCATTGTATTTACACACCGGCGGCCATTTGCGGCTCATTTCTTATTGGCCCTCGGCAAAAAAGGAAAGATACACAATGTGAAGACAAAAAGCTGAAATTTTGATACGTATAAAATAACAATAAATAACAAACACATGTCAGTCCCCCAGTGGGGGCATGACAGAAAATAATTGAGTGCCTCCATTTTAAAGAGTTACGGTGCCATCTACTGGACGGAGTTGTAATGACAAGCCATTTTCGAAGATAAGTGTCCAAACTGCTTCTCTTCGACGGCCGATTAAGGTAAAATAAAATGAAAGGATACGGATTGGTTGTAAACTAACCAATGTAGATATATAGTAGTTGTATATTTGTAATATTTCTTTTACAGGTGACAGAAGTGTATTATTACTTTCTCGCCACGGCTCGTTTTTCACGTTTATAGAGTTATACAGTTGACTTCTTGTCATTTTTTTCATAACACTGTGACTTTATTCCCATTATATTTTCTATTTATTCTCATTGTATATCGGAATAAATTACCACCCCAACTTAATTTTTGGGTTAGCTACATTTGCAACTTAGTCGTTGCTAGTATTGCTAGTAAGATGTATTTTCAACCCGACGGCTCGCTTCCAAAGACTTCTTTTAGGTTTTTGTGCGAGATTCACAAATGGGTGGGGAAAAAGAGCTTAGTTTGGGGGGGGTTGGTGTAGTTTTAAGCCGAAAAACTGTCCAAAAGGTGGCAGAAGTGCATTTTATCTTCCCTATTAAAATCCATGCTAGCAGCAACCAGGAAGTGAAAAGTCATCTCGTCGTAGGGAGGGAGGGAAATTGTAACGCATGCGCACTCACTTCAGTGACAAACGTCATAATAGTTTATTTGTTATTTTCATGTAAAACAATATTTTTGTGGCGTTGATGTTGTCGTATCTGTGTTTAGACATTTTGGTTAAATATATATCTAAATTTGTGTCTAAAAGTGAAAGTTATCCTTTTTTGAGAACCGATGTTTTGCTGAAACTTACCTACTAAGTAGGTAACTTAGTAGAAACTAACTTTTTTTTCTGATGAAAAATTATCTAATCTTTCTACCTGTCTATAGAGCCCTGAACAATTTGTCAATATCATCAAAAATGTCCAGTACAGAGAGGGACAGCTTTTGAGAGGGACTGTGTCTGGCCATGTATAGAATGACTTTATTATAATATTTTTTCTTTTGTCACAGAATTTTTCATCATTAGTCCTGTTTTTATTATTTTCGTTTGTTTAATTATATATTCCAAATGTGCCAAGAAATGGTAAAACCATGCCATGTTCCACAAACGTCACCACGACCACACTTTGGATGCCACTGTATTATAATGTGATTTCAAATAGCAGTAAATCTAAAATAAATAATGGCGGGCCGCCACTGATAAATTAATGTATGCGAATCCCGGCACTAACTTCATTGTTTCATTTTACCTAAGCTGCTTAAAGCCGAAAGAGGTTGTGTAAAAGCTGTCCTCCCATGTGCAGAGTGTCCTGCGGGAACGTTTGGCTACGGCTGCCAGCAGCTGTGTGAGTGTATGAACAACGCCACCTGCGACTATGTGACAGGAACCTGCTATTGCAGCATCGGATTCAAAGGCATCCGCTGCGACCAAGGTGAGACTTTGCTGAATTTTTCATGCATGTTAACATGAATGAGCGACTACATCCATATTTTCCCCCTTTTGATGTTGCCGTGCATGCGTGGGTTTTCTCCGGGTACTCCGGTTTCCTCCCACATTCCAAAAACATGCTAGGTTAATTGGCCACTCCAGATTGTCCATAGGTATGAATGTGAGTGTGAATGGTTGTTTGGCTGCATGGCGACCAGTCCAGAGTGTACCCCGCCTCTCGCCCGAAGACAGCTGGGATAGGCTCCAGCACCCGCCGTGACCCTTGTGAGGATAAGCGGTAGAAAAAGAATGAAAGCGATTCCCATTAAACAGATCAACATTGTTTTCTAAATAGCTGTCAACACAAGGATGTTTACGTGTGTAGGCTTCCCAGAATACCTTGCATTACCTGTACATTATCATAAAATAGTATTATTTTGCATGTATATAGCTGTGTAAGCATTTATTTGAAGCGGTGCAGTTACACTTTGTGTTATTACATGTGAGTGGTTTGAGGAACTGCTGTTGGTTTTGATCAAAAATCCATGAAATTGAAGGCTTTTGAATGCTGAATCATGAATTTATGGGCATCCACTGTATTGATTTATATTTCAAATGTGAGCTGAGTACCTGACGCCATTTGGTCATGGAAAAGGATTGTGCCAGTTGGTGAAGAAAGCGTCTGCAGATGTTTCCAATTTTGCATTTAAAGTTTTTCTTTTGCTCCTCAGCCGCAATGATGATGGAGGAACTGAACCCCTACACCAAAATCAGCCCAGCTCTGGCATCAGAGCGTCAGTCGGCGGGCACCATCCTGGGCATCATCTTCCTGCTGCTGCTCATCATGGCCATGCTGGGCCTGGTGGTGTGGCTACGCTACAGGCAGAGGGAGAAAGGCCACCGTGTTCCCAACGTCACCTACACACCCGCCCTGCACCTCAACTCCACTGACTACTCCCTCTCAGGTGTGTGTCGCTGTCCATGGTACTCAGGCTCTTTTTTCCATGTTTATTTCCTACTTTTGTTGTTGGAAAGCTCAGTGGTGTTTATCCAACATCACTTGGACAGGGAAGCGGTTCACCCCCCCAAAAATAGGGGGTTATATTCTATGGGTTTATACGTATACCGTGATGTCATGTAACGTGCGGGAAGGCAAGAACATATGATGTCATGTGGCAACAGCAGGGCTTCAGTGCACGGGCCTGCTCTCCTCTGCCGAGTCCTCGCCTAATAACAGCTCCGTAGGCCACTGCTTCTCGAACCCAAGCTACCACACGCTGGGCCCCTGCACCTACGCCGCTCACTACGCCAAGCCTGGCAAGAGGCGCAGCGCCAAGGTAGGCCTGGCTTTTCTCTCGTACATCTTCAACATCATCATCACAGACTCAGAATATTGAGTCATACCTGCGAACGGGACATCAGACTCTCAGGGCGTTGAATCATTATTCTTGTAATAATGTACATTTTTTTCTCATAATATTGTAACTTCAAACCTTTAATATTTGAGCAATAGGCTTCCAAAATCCATAATATTATCACTGCATTCTTATAAAATTATGACTTTTTTATTCCCTTAAGAAATATTATAACTTTACTTTTCCGATTATTTTTACTCTCTTTGTCTTTTTTTTTGTAAATGCTTCAACTTTCTGAGGGATACTTTTTTTCTTATAATATTATGACTTAATTCCTATAATATTTTGACTTTATTCTCGTAATATTAGAACTTTTTCTCAACCTCATTTTCCAAAACTTGCAACTTTATTTTTGGTTTTGTTTGTTTCTCATCATCATCAAATTTATGATGTAAATTTCTAAATTTAAATAAAATTGATTTATTTTTTTCTTATATATATATATATATATATATATATATATATATACACTTTATACTTCTAAAATGACAAGTTTTTTTGTCTTGTAATATGTTTTTATTCCCCTAATATTTTGACAATATTCTAGTAAAATCCAGTTATTTTTCTGTTTATGTTTTTTTTTTTTTCCTAGTTTTTTTCTCATAACAATACAACTTTTTTTTTTAATAATGTTTTTTGTTTATATTTGAACTACGCTACTGGACTGCTCAGATTGTTTTACCAGGCTTCATCAGTTCATGCTCAAAGACTGGATAGGACAGCTCTGCTCTGGTCCTACTAGTAGAATTTATTCATTTATATATTTTTGAAAGATTTAGATATGAAATTGTTAGCGCAAGTGACAAGGGACTGTACTAGAAAGTGCTTGGCATGCATGGTAACCCCTTTGTTTATGTAAAATCCGGTAACCAAAGTGTTGTTGGATTTTAATTTTCCTCCTAAACGCAGCAGCTTTGTTAGATTAGAGTATAAAGTCTAAAAATAAAAATTTAAAAAATAATAAAAACTTAAACTATATTAGGAAAGCAGGAAGTGAATAGTAAAAGTACCAGATAGAGGGGTAGGATTTAATAAACGTTGCTTCTTCCTACTCCTTTTGGACATGTGGAACTGTGAACTGATTATGTGATGCATTCAATTGTAATCTGATGCATGTTCAAATGAAATTAAACTATTACAAGAATCTAAAGAAGACGATGCACAAACATCAATGAAATCCTCACACAGGTAGACTACACTTGACTACCATCTAGTGGCTCAAATGTGACATGACACAATGATCTTATATTCAGTTATGGCTATAAAATGCATGAAAACTTTGTGTGTGCTTCTAATGGTCGTGTCCTCGTCTGTGCCAGATAAAGACCAAACGCCGACACCGGAACAGCGCCCCAGAGTGGGGAGCGTATTGCAACCTGAGTGAGTTGGGTCGGTATCTGCCGTCTTCACCTTTCTAGTTTTGCTTCAACGTCAACTTGAAGCCTCCCCAAGATTGACCTGTCGGACTGTTGTTTGTGGCTACCGTGCAGGCGTGTACTGCATCGACCGGCGGTACAGTTACAATGTGGAGCCGCACTACAGAGGTACATTTGTGTTGTACTTCCTCCGTCAGTCCGCTTGCTCAAACACCTTCCCTCGTCAATCGTGCTTCTCCCGCCTGTTCAACCTCCTCGGCTTCATGTCCTCCATCAAAGTAGAGTGGAGAGTAGAGGACTGGATGTCGGTCAGCTGTACAGTACAATGATACATCCATCCATCTCGATGATGGAGCCTATCCCAGCTGCTTTTGGGTGAGAGGCATGGTCGCCAGCCAATTGCAGGGCACATATAGACAAACAACCATTCACACTCACATTCATACCTATGGACAATTAACCTAGCATGTTTTTGGAATGTGGGAGGAAACCGGAGTACCCGGAGAAAACCCACGCACGCACGGGGAGAACATGCAAACTCCACACGGAGATGGCCAAAGTGGAGATTCCATCCCACGTCTTCCCGATCTCCTGATTGTGTAGCCGTCATGCTACTGTGTCATCTTACAAACGCTAAATTCATCACACAGCAACTTAACAGACGCAGGGTATACATAATACATACACAAACATGCACAAATACAAGTATAAAGTACACAAAACTAAATTTCGTTTGAGCAAAGCGTTTCACTGGACGCTGCATTGCTGCCTCTGTCCACCAGAGGGAGCCACAATAGCCCAGACGGAGGCTGACGTCATGGCAGCGCCCCAATTCATGTTGCTGAGACACAATTCATTATTACTTCAAAATGCTTTTTTAATGTATATTGGTTTACATGTTTGTATTTTATTAAGTATACCTTTTGAGTGTTAAGTTGCTGTGTGATGAGTTATAAGGTTTATACTACCCAGCGGGTTGGCAAGCTTGTTCGAAGATGATATGGTAAATGGGGCAAATTGATTGCGTATGATCTTGTCCTTTACAAATGTCTTTGTGTCTCTGCAGGTCGCACCTCCTTCCTGTTTGTGTCAATCCCGTCATTCCCCAAACTCACTCTGGGAATTTCTCCTCCAGTCCGAGTTACGAGTGTGTGCTTGCTGTGTGCCGTGCTTCCTTTAACCGCAACGTCATTCCCCAAACCTGCTTGTTCATGCTGCCGTCGGACGTGTCGCAGCTTTGTCACAGTCACTTTGTCACAGAGCATTTGTCTCACGACTTATGAGGATTCTCGTTCTCTCAGGTTATTTTATTCTCAGTGCATCTGGAGATCCTCTCCATCGCTACTGGAGAGGACGGCGAGACTAGATAGGACGGCACTGGTTTCAGGGGGGTGTCCAAACTGTGACCCGGGAGACATTTTGGGCCTGCGTCTATTTTTTTTATTAGTCGGCGGCATTACATAGTGGAAAAATAATAATAATAAATCAGCTATAATATATTCTAAAAATATTATTTTAAAACAACAAGTAATGTAATGAGAATAGATTTTACAGGTATTGTAATATTATGTCATATTAAAGAAAAACAACACCATTGTCGGAATTTTTATTAGAAACAATTTGGTGTTTTTGGGGAACTACGTTAGGGAAAAATTAAAAAGACACGAGCAGAAAATGAAGAATTTGTAGTAATTTACAAGAATTATGTTGTAATATTACGAGCAACAAAAAATGTTGCATAAAGTTCAACTACTAAGGAAAAACATATTTTTTTAAGTCACAATAAGACGAGAAACAACCCAAACACGGTTGGAAAAAGTTGCAAAAAATGTTAGAATGTTACGAGATTAAAGTCAAAATATTTTGGCATAATCATAATCATAATTAATTAGAAGATGAAAATTTGACGAGAATAAAGTTTAGTGAAAAAAAGCTGAAGAAAATATGTTGCTTCACAAAATATGGCCTTTGAATTTTCATTTGTCTCCATGTGGCCCTCGCTGGGAAATGTTTGGGCACCCCTGGTCTAGTCCGGCCTGGGAAGGTCTTGGAGCTGGAGGAGGTGGTCCACGGACCAGCTAGCCTCATGGGTCTGTGTGTGGAACTGAACCGGGTACCAACGGAAAATCCTCAGCCGGCGTCGGTCCTGCTGCAGATGTGTTTGATGACTCCTCAGTAAATCCGTCCTTCCCGTGTCCTTGTTCCCTCCTGCAGACTACATGAAGGGCTCCTTGTCCAGCACCTGCTCCCTCAACAGCGAAAACCCGTACGCCACCATCAACGACCCGCCCGCTCTGGCATGCAAACACTCCGAGAGCAGCTACGTGGAGATGAAATCACCCGCTCATCACCAGCACATGACGCGCTGCTGCTCGGCCGCCGTCATCGGCGCCGCCGCCGCCGCCGGTGCCGCCGTGCCTGCCAAGAACGTCTACGACATGGGTATGATTCCGCTTTCAGAACTTTGGACATTAATCTTGTAATAATATACATTTTTTTAAATTCATAAGTCACAATATTACAACTTCAAACCTTTCATATTTGAGCAATAGGCTTCCAAAATCCATAATATTACCACTTTATTCTTATAAAATTATGACTTTTTTATTCCCCTAAGAAATATTATAACATTACTTTCACAATTATTTTTGCTTTACTTTTTATTTTTACTTTCTTTGTCTTTTGTTTTATTTTTTTGTAAATGCGTCAACTTTCTGGAGGATATAATATTAATACTAATAATAATATTATATAATAATATTACATAATAATATAATATTAATATTACCTATAATATTATGACATCATTCCTATAATATTTTGACTTTATTCTCGTAATATTAGAACTTTTTCTCAATCTCATTTTTCAAAACTTGCAACTTAATTTTTGTTCGTTTCTCATCATCATCAAATTTATGATGTAAATTTAGGCATTCAAATAAAATTGATTGATATTTTTTTTCTTAAATATTTCCACTTTATACTTCTAAAGTGACATTAATGATGTCATTCTTGTACAATGACAAGTTTTTGTTTTGTGATATGTTTTTATTCCCCTAATATTTTGACAATATTCTAGTAAAAGTTATTTTTTTTCCTCATAACAATACAACATTTTTTTAAATAATGTTTTTTGTTTATATTTGAACTATAAGATTTTTTATTTTTCCCCTTATAAAATTAAGACTTTATTGTTTTTACTGTTTTTTTCATGTAATATTTGGACTTTATTCCTAATTTTTGGACTTTATTTTCGTAATATTAGGACTTTTTCCAAATGTGCGACTTTATTCTTTGTTTTGTTTAGACATTTTTGTTTTGATAATTAAACTATTACTTTTTTTCCCGTGTTGTATATTTTTTGCACAATTTTTTCTCTTTAATATTGGGATTTTATTCCCCTAATATTTCAACTTTATTGTCATAAAATGACTGGATGAGCATTGTAACTCCAGTCTATTTGTGACCCTTCCAACATGTGTGTCTCTCCCAGAGCCGACCATCAGCATCATCCCAGAGGCCCTAGACCCGGCGGTGCCCAGTTACCCCCAGAACCCTTATGACCTCCCCAGGAACAGCCACATCCCCAGCCATTACGACCTGCTGCCCGTGCGGCCCAGCCCCTCCCACAGCCACGCCCCCCCTCTTCCCGGCAGCCCCACTGGCTCCCTGCTCTAGAAATACAACCACCCCCCCCCACACACACACACACACATAAGTGAAGAAAGACTTTTTTCTGTGACTTTGGGTGAAAAAAAAGGACTTGATATGTCATCACTGTAAAATATCAGATTTTAGCTGTTTTGTGACACAAAAAAAATCACAATATCCTATTTTATCCTCAAAAAGTGAAAAGGACAAACAATTGCACAAAAAACAAGCAAGACAGAAGATAAGTCTTATATTTTTACACCGTTTCTTCTGACAGGATCCGTATTTTCTCTCTGAAAGTCTTTTTGTATGTCGAGTAGAAAAAGTGCTGTGTTAGACGTACGTACGATTCGTTTACTTGGAACGGTTCTTTCTTTTTAGTCACGTCGGGATGAATGCGAATGCATGTCAAACATTAATTACGGTAGTTAGCCAGCAATATTCTTATCACATCACAGACACCGATGTAGCAGAGTGGAATGATTTTATGTTATATATTTAAAAAAAAAATTTGACTTGTGGATGTCATCTTTTTAATTTCTCCAAAATGTTCAAAAATGTCCAAAATAGATGCTTTTTCTTTTATGTGTCAACTATTACTGACTCGGGATGTGTGGATCGATACCGAAATAGCGACACTTCTGATGCTGGTCGATTTCTCACTTGAAAATATTGATACTTTTGATACTTTAGTCGTTGAAAAGGACCTGAAAGGATGACTGATTGGAAAACGCAGCCATGTGTGAATTGTGAATAAAATGTTCATTCTTAGAGTTCTTAATCATTCATCATTGACTTGAACGACAGTTTTATATCACTATTTTTTCTTTTTTGATTTTGACGTTTTTTCTGCTGTTGTTGTTGGCTTGGCTACCGCCGCTACCTCAATATACGCCACGGTTTAAAAGAAATAAATGACATATATAAATAAATGTTAATTCAAATGAATAGGTTAGTTCAATGATTCCCAAAATGTGGGCCATGAGAGGTTGTTAAAAATATGATTCATTTTTGCAAAAATTTTTTATTTTTATTGTAAAATATTTATAAAAATATATATATAAATAAATAATAAATAAATATAATTGTATATATATAATTGTTTATTTATTTTTTATATAATTTTAAAATAAATAAATTATAATTGTGTATATATATATCTACATAATTTTATTTATTTATATATAATTTTTTAATAAATATTTTTAAATATATATATATATAATTGCTATAATATATAATATATATAAATTGCTAATAAGACACATTTAAAAAATGTAGTATTCTACACTGGTCACTAGGTGTCAGTACTGTCACTGTAATGATCGGTGAGACACACAAGCACCAGACAACAAGCCTTTATTGCAGATTTGAATGATCTCACAACAGACACAATAATCCCCAACACGGGCTACTTGTTGCCAAGCCAAAATGCGACTCGTAACCCCTGACGTCACTTCCTGTCTGCCCCCCCCGCCCCCCAAGCACTGGAACACATTTACAGCGACACACTAGTTTATCATTTATAGCTAGGATATCTTCTCTTATTGTATCTACTATATTGGGTAATATGAGCGTAAATGTGACTATAGGGGTGTTATTTCATATCTGAAGGGCTCTAACAATGTTAATAACTGCATTGGGGTCGTAAACAAGTTTTCTTTGCTCTAACTATAAAAATAGCCCATTTATAAATAAGGAATCCTACTTGGTGGAAATTGTGGATCTGGAATCGATTGCGGTGCTGCTGGAAGTGACAATACGACATCATGTAAAGGTTCATGACCGGTGCGCTTTATTAAGATGAACTGATAACTTAAGATATAGACACAATTGTACAATTTATCAATCTGTACAAAACAAAACCATTCATTGAGTCCCCTTCAAAAATCGTTGAAATGACATCATTTCACTTTTACAACTGGAATTACAGTCAGTTTTTAAAATTGGAAAACATGACAAAATAACACACATTAAAAAAATAAAATAAAAATAAGACAAAAAAAAAAAAGGAGTATGATCCGGAGTCATCTTTTGAAGGAAGGAATCGTTTTGTCTGGAGAAGCTTGGTTGGCGGCGCCGTCTGTTTTGAGAAAACGCCATTGGCGCCGCCAGCCAGGCTCACGCACTCCAGAACAACCAAGCTATGCTTTGCCACTACACACACACACACACACACACACACACACACACACACACACCAGTTCCGGGCATGTGTCTGCTGACACCAGAAGCTGAATGACCAGACTCACGATGTAGCTCGTCCCAGCCCTCGGCAGATTTGATGGACAGCAATGTTAGCAACGTAAGGCGGTAAAGTGGAGCCATGCATTGTGTTGGAAGTCAGAGGCCGCTTGGTGTAAAGTAG
The DNA here is from genome assembly GCF_037039965.1 of Doryrhamphus excisus. NCBI lineage: Eukaryota > Metazoa > Chordata > Actinopteri > Syngnathiformes > Syngnathidae > Doryrhamphus > Doryrhamphus excisus. The sequence goes on along the minus strand of NC_136357.1, from coordinate 29,009,126 downwards.
GCTTTATGTGACGGAGTGGGGGGGTCGGTGGGCGGGGGGGGGTCAATAGGTGAGCGATGAAGGAGGCACTGGGAGCAGAAATAAGCGCAGATCTTGTGGGGAGGAATCTATTACTCTCAAAACAACGCCAACATTGTTTGTTTGTTTTTTTTAATCTTGATTAATCAGAAGAAAAAAAAATTAACCAATCCGAATCGAAGCCTGTGTATGCTTACTGTGTTCTTTCTATCGCTTTGTGGTCACATGCAAAGCAATACTTGACATTTACAACCATTACATAGTGGAAAAATAATAATAATAATAACAACAAATCAGCTAATTCCTGCATAGTTGTCGTCGGGATATAAGCGCCGTTCCTCAACAAATGCGAACTTTCACGGTTACACCTGGCCCGGATGGACCCCTTTACCGCATAAAACGTGTAGCCATCTTTGGATAGTTAAACCATGCACACGATGGTAAAGACATGATGGTGGCGGTGGCGGTGGTGGTGGGGGGGGGGGGTGGCGGCACACGATTGGCTCTACATTTCACTCGTGTCGTGTTCACAGCAATGCGATCAAAGGTCATGACACTCCCGGCGCGTGGCGTCCTAAAAGAGTACGTTGCACTCGGGAGGGCGGGAGCTCGTCTATAGGAATACACTAGCGTGTGCTTTATAGTCGTAGTATACCTAGTAGTGGATATTTCATACAATACGGAGAAATATCATTAAAAAAAAGGAAAACGTGGAAGAATCAACACACAAAAATATGAAAAGGAAAATGACATTCATATATTAAGACATATTTGTGACATGTCAGCGCATCAACTGGAATGAAATCTAAAGTGATATGAAATGCCTGCTGCCTTCTGGAGATGTTTTACACTGGGACATATTTACCTGGGGGGAACGGGGGAACGGGGGGGGGGCGGGTGCCGTTAAAAGTAGGGGCGGAGTTCAGGTCGCAGCCCCGGAGCCCTGAAGGGACCGTCGAGGATAACTGGAGGGTGGCAGGGGGGGGCGGGGGTGGAGCTAGATGTTCTGGCAGCACTGCATCTTTGGTTTGTTCTCAGTGGGCTGCACTTGGATGTTGACCACGTTGTTGCTGGGAGACATGTCGCTCTCCTGGCGTTCCGACATCTGCTTCTGGGACACGATGCGGTAGATTTCTAGAAAGAGGGAAGACGGAAAAGTCACAATCGGTGATGACGCTCGCAAATATCCTAGTAGGGCTGCCCATCCAGTACAAGTAAAGGAGACCTACGATGCTAATTTCGGGCCCTTTGTATTGCATTGTGGGCTCCTATAGAGGAGATACACACAATAACCCGCAGCTTCCTAGTTTCTTTTTTCTCTTTGGGGGTCGCCTCCATCTGTCTACCCTCGTGTCCTCCTTCACTACATCCATAAACCTCCTCTTTGGTTTTCCTCTACCTCTAAATCAGGGGTCTCAAACATGTGGCCCCGCCTTGATATGAAAGTTTAATGTTTGATATGGATGCTGTATGGTATCATGTACCCAGAAAAAATGATTACGTTTGATTCATGTTCATGTTAAAGGTTAAATAACTGTTAATAGTTATCCTCCCTATCCGTGTGGAAGTGGTAAGTTTTTGGCTTTTTTTAAATTTAAAGGAAATAACTTGAAGGCTACCGTTTAGGTGGCTAGCTCTCTAGTTTGCGAGTTAGCATGTGTCTCAAGACCCTGCAGTTGCGCAATATGTTGTAAATAAAAAAAGAAAAAATCCTTTGTCTACCCACCAACTATATGTGCTTTCTTAAGTTTTTATTATTAAATTTGTATTATCTAAATATTGTCTAAATAGCACACCCACCTGTGAGAATGGTCTGAAAGGCGGTTTCAACATTGGTGGAATCCAGAGCCGATGTCTCCAGAAAAGATAAACCGTTTTTCTCTGCAAGACAAAGTGAGACATGTTACTCGACGGCAAATGTGCTAAACGCTAACATTGGATGCTACAATGCAAATCCTGTGTCATTGCCTCATGTGTGCACCAATTGAAGACACGCCACTTAAAGGTGGAAGTTGATAATTACCAGCAAAAGCCCGGGCCTCGTCGGTGGGGACGGCCCGGAGGTGACGCAGGTCGCTCTTGTTGCCAACCAGCATGATGACGATGTTGCTGTCGGCGTGATCTCTCAGCTCCTTGAGCCAGCGCTCCACGTTCTCGTAGGTTAGATGCTTGGCTATGTCATAAACCAGGAGAGCGCCCACTGCGCCGCGGTAGTACCTGCGGTAGAGTCCCTTTCATTATGTCACTTTTCACCAGAGAAACTTCAAAGTCCGCCTTCTCTCTCACTCCCATTGGGTATCATTTGTACAAAATGGACTCTTAACATGATGTAAAACAGGGGTCTCAAACACGCGGCCCGCGGGCCAAACGTGGCCCACAGGACACTAGTTTGAGGTTTGAAAGTTTAATGAAAGTTTGATATGGATGCTGTATGGTATCATGTACCCAGAAAAAATTATTACGTTTGATTCATGTTCATGTTAAAGGTTAAATAACTGTTAATAGTTATCCTCCCTATCCGTGTGGAAGTGGTAAGTTTTTGGCTATTTAAGTTGAAAGGAAATAACTTGAAGGCTACCGTTTAGGTCGCTAGCTCTTAGCATGAGTTAGCATGAGTCTCAAGACCCTGCAGTTGCGCAATATGTTTCTCCTTCGGGGGTCGCCTCCATCTGTCTACCCTTGTGTCCTCCTTCACTACATCCTTAATCCTCCTCTTTGGTTTTCCTCTAGCGCTAAATCAGGGGTCTCAAACATGCGGCCCCGCCTTGATATGAAAGTTTAATGTTTGATACGGACGCTGTATGGTATCATGTACCCAGAAAAAAATATTACGTTTGATTCATGTTCATGTTAAAGGTTAAATAACTGTTAATAGTTATCCTCCCTATCCGTGTGGAAGTGGTATGTTTTTGGCTTTTTAAGTTGAAAGGAAATAACTTGAAGGCTACCATTTAGGTCGCTAGCTCTCTAGTTAGCGAGTTAGCATGTGTCTCAAGACCCTGCAGTTGCGCAATATGTTGTAAATAAAAAGAGTATAAATGTGACTATAGTCGTGTTTTGTCATGTCTACAGGGCTCTAATAATGCTTTGTTCGTTTTAATATGAAAAAAATCATTTGTCTACCCACCAACTATATGTGCTTTCTTAAGTTTTTATTATTTGCCGTTTTATTATTATTATTATATTTATTTATTTATTACTGATTGATTGATTTTCTTTATTCTTGATTTGTTTATTTATTTTTCATCTTATTTTGTGCAGAAAAATAAAAATTAATATATTTGAGATCAGCGGAATGTTTTATCAGAGCTTTTATTGTAGAAAATCGGAACCAAAGCAAAGTTTATTCATTTTTCTGTTTTTAATAAATGCGGTTTTTTTTTGGAAAACCTGATGCGGCCCAGTTTCGCCCAGACCCTTGCTCCAGTGGCCCCCAAGTAAATTGAGTTTGAGACCCCTGATGTAAAAAGATGTTCTGGGTCACTGGGATCAATAAATAAATTAAATAATAAATAATAAATAATAATAATAAAGGATTTTTCAACATGAGGCAGTTTGTGACATCATAGTGTTTCCCATACATTTATTTTTTTGTGGTGCAATCATTGTACGCTTGCACATTAAGTGTGATTTCAGCCAAAGACAAAAAGGAAATAATAAAAAATGTAATAATAATAATAATAAAAAATAAGGATGTTGAATAGTCAACATCCAATATGGCGGGAGTCGAGTGGCAACCAGCCACGGACTGGTCAGCCGACGCCATCATTTCCATGATGAATTCACAGATCACTTTATCACTAAATGCCGAAGTGATAGGAACAAGCCCCGGGTGTCGTAGCAACACCGGCGTTTCAGGTTAAGATTTGATGTGTTGACATTTGAGCATCGCAGAGCGAATACTTGAGACAAGATGAAATACTCACGCTGAAGTGATAGCACGGTAGCGTTCCTGGCCGGCCGTATCCCAGATCTGGGCCTTCACCGTTTTTCCATCCACCTGGATGCTCCGTGTGGCAAATTCAACTCCGATGGTGCTCTTGCTCTCCAAGTTGAACTCATTGCGAGTGAAGCGTGATAGCAGGTTACTTTTCCCGACACCCGAGTCGCCAATGAGGACCACTACCAATCAGAAACGGGGAAACTGTAGTTAGTTAGTTAGGAGGTCCTCGGTTTATGAGGTAAAAACGCGTCATAGGAACGTAAACCGAGGACTTCCTGTCATGGATCATACACTTATCTACCACATAACCTGCAATTATATTCATTTCTCAATTTTGAATAAAAGTCACATATTTATTTAATCATTTTATAACCTGGTACAACTGTAAATTGACCTTTGTTGCTACAGTAGTGTGTGTATTTTAATGTACAAACCAAATGCTGCCTAGAAATAAATGTTTAATGGACATGTGATCGAAACTGTAGTAAACATTTACGACAATGTTCGGAAATCATGTCGCCTGGTGATGATTTATTCCACATTTAAACGCGTAATAATGTCTACTTTAATATAATACACGCGGCATATACATATACTGAATGTAGATATTTTGTACTGTTTATAAATAGTCTTTTTTTTTATTGTGTAATGATTCGCGTGACTCCTCGTAAAAGAAAATGCGTTTTGTTGACCCAATTGAAATGTAACTAAGACGTACGTGAATAATTTACATTTTAAAAAACACATTTTAGTTACTTAATTTGGTACCGATAAATAAACCGTCCGGATCCGCTTCTGGATCCCATGAAGATAATGTGATAACGGTTAGGCGTGTCCGCACCCAACACCAGCAAAAGGCCCTGCTATTTAAAAGCTCACAAACGTGGTTCGGACATATATTGTAAAATATCTACACCAAAGCGACAATTCTTTCCTATCGTATGAAATAATTAAACCCGCTGACATTTTCCCGCAAAGCTTCGGAGGAAAACAATCAGAGCACAAAGGTTGTGGTGGCTAAGTTTAGCCTGACAGCTAACAAATAGCGGACAGCATAACGGGGGGAAATTTTTTTTTTACCTTTGAACAAATAATCATATTCGTCGTCTCTGGTGCCCATTGTTTTAATTAATAATTGTTATTCCAAGTTCGATCTCGCCTTTTTGACCAGAAATCGATCTGCTTTGTTTTACTCTTCCAAAAGCCAATCTGTTTGGAAGCCCCACTTCCGCAATTTCTTCTTCTACCTGGGGTTACATAGTCGAACACGGAAAGTTGCGACATCTAGCGGTCAATAAATGGAACTGCTACTCCAGCACACAAACAAAGCAAAAAACACTACATTGTAATATACCATATTGTTAGTGTTTAAAGAAATATCTGTGTAATTCTGATTGGTTGTTATATATTATGTGCTAAGGGGGTTAACCAGTGACATGAGCTGTTGTTGATGGGTGCGTATGATACTCACGCCCCCAAATGTGGTCAAATATGATATTACATCATATTAATTATATTGTAAGTGAATATGAGTTGGTTTAGCCTTGGCTGCTAGTTGGGTGATGTAGGGTGTGATGATAATAGTGCTGTTAATTTGTGTCAACAAAACATGGAAAAGCCATCAATCAAAGTCATCAGGTGGTGCATATATATTTACATATATGCAAATGTTATGTTATTATGATTGTGCCTGTTAGAAAGCCCATAATTGACATGGTTTGTGTCACTGATTTGGGCGATCGGCTTTGGGCGTTGTTTTGTCTCCAGTCAGTGTCACTGCATCTTGTTCTTTATGGTGATATATTTCTGGCCTTTATTGTATGAGAAAATTTTTTTAATAAAAACATTATGACCAAAAAATCATAGACACTGAATCACAAATGTCCATTGTAATGTATCTAATTGAGAATGAATACATGAATACTGTTGACAGGGTTTAGGGTTATTTATTTCTTCTTATAATCTGGAATGAATTTCTTCCACTTCATGTTCTGAAAAGAAGAAAAACATGCTTAGTGGTTTTTAATATTTTAATATTTCACCATGAACAGTTCAGCTTGATGGCAGACTCACATTTTTGCCCCAGGAGGATTTGGACAATTTTGTCTTTATGTCCTCCAGCGACTCATACGTGTTCCCCTCGTAATCACTGCTCTTGTCGGGGACCTGTTCGTAGGTGGCATCTGGTAAAATGACACTTGCTGGCTTCCGCTGAAGCTCGGCGTACATGATGGTTCCCGTAGGAGCTGAACTCCGTGCAGGCCCTTCAGAAGTCTGGCGCCACAGGTCGGACCTGGACGTCTCCAGATCATCTCTCTGCTCCATTTGGCTCGGGCGTATGAACCTCGAAGGCTCTCTGGAGTTGTGAAGCGAATAAGTTTGGCATGTGACGCTCTTGGAAGCAGTGTGGGAATCAGATGAAGAGATGGTGAAGGACGGACTGTTGGTTTGTTGGTTTAAATAAGTCACCTCCCTGTGATCTATGCTGTTTTGGTAGATGGTTGGTACAGATTTGCTTCTGCCCCCTACGGGTGTCAGCTGAGAGTGAATGTGAGAGGCATCGCTCTCTTGTGATGCACTCAGGGAGAAGGCAAATGGAGCCCCTCTTTTTGGAACAGCGGGAGGCTGGAAGAAATAGAAAACAATAACATCACTGTCATATCACCTCGTACTTCGGTACATGACAAAAAATTTAAAAAAAAAAACTTAAACTATATTAGGAAAGCAGGAAGTGAACAAATGTAACAGTTACTGATTGTAAAAGTACCAGATGGAGGGGTAGGATTTAATAATTAATGAATTCCTTATTTGGAAAAAAGCCTTAGACGCCCCTTCTCTACGATTGTTTACAGATAGTCCGCTTTACTGTACCTGAGAGATGGCATCTACAGACACTGTTCCAGTCAGCTTCCTGTTTTGGGATTTTGGGGGCAGGGCAGGGGGCTGAACTATGCCGTGTACGCCGCCAGTGTGTTGCTGGATCCTTTCATTGTTTCCAGCCCTGTCTGCATTATTATTATTATTCCGGTCCCACCGACTCCTCAGAGCTTGGACGCTCACTCCTGATTTTCCTTTGCTGCTGTAGTTCACCACATCGTACAGCTCACTGGTGTTTGCCTGAAAACAGACGTCGTGTTATTATCTTTTTATGGTTGCTCAAGACTACAATATTATTTACAAATAAATATGCCTCTCCATAATTGGCCTTTTATTGTGACCAGCCTCAAACACTATCATGGTCATCAGCATCTTGATTATGCCACACCTAATGTAATATGGATGGACTATCTTGGCTATCTTGGTTTTGTGATCAATATTTCATAGAAATATGCCTTCCTCCCTCATTTATCTTGGTCCAAAGTTTACAGACCCACCATGACAAGTGAAGCAGGATTCCTTGTTTTTGTATTTTTGTAGTTCCAGCATGGGGAAAACTATTTATGACTTCTAAAACATGTACTTTTTAACATTATTAGAGCTCTCTAGACATGAAATAGCATCCCTATAGTCACCTTTACACCCAATATAGTAGACATACCAAGAAAAAAATAGTCAATTGAAGACATAAATAAGACATGACATGGACTTACAGTTCCTTGTTGATGTTTTTTTTTACTTCCTGTTCTGTACGGTACTTCCTGTTGTGGTTATTGTCTCATCGCTGTGATGTAAGGCCCCTAACAGGCATTATTATTGTGTTTATGTTCTTGTGCTCATGTGTGTTGCTGTAAATGTGTTGTTTACAGGAAGTGACAACAGGAAGTGAGATCAGGTGTTCAGAGTTGAGTTTTAACTTGGGAGTGGGTTTAGCTTGTGTTTGGGATTATTGCGCATGCTGCGAGGTCATTAAAACCCACAACAATTGTTTGTTGTTCCGTGGATCAAGTCTGGTGCTTGTGTGTCCCACCCAACATTACAGTAGCATTACTGCCAAATTTACTTCAATTGAAATGTCTCAAAAGTAAAAATACTCGGTAGATTGTGCCTAACAGACTGCAATTAGTTGGGAATCGTGTTAATTTATTACCATATACTACATATATACTTGTCCTACCAGAGTAGGACTAGAAGTTCCCATCAGATTGTATTGTCCTTAAACGTCTCACCTCATGACAACTGCTTGTCAGGTATTCTCCAAAAGGCTGAATGGGGCTGACTTTGTAATAATTTATCAGCTTGGTGATGCTGTCGTAGGTGTGGCAATCACCTGCTAGAACAAAACGTCCATCTTGATTCTGGGTTATAACAAAATGACGGCACCTGCCAAGGCCCCTGTGGACAAAATACACAGCAAGATGAGTGGGAAAATACCGACATTAGTTCATGTAGTCATTTTTATTGATTCATTTTCAAGGTCGTGAGTCAGCTTTGTGGTCCATCCATCAGAATATCCCTGGCGTCTTACTTGTAGGACAGGATGTAGCCGATGGCTTTATCGCTGAGGCGAATGAGGAACGAGCCGAGTGCTTTATCTTGGAGGAGATCCTCCGCATGCCTGCGGCAGACAAACAGCAAAAGCAGCAGATCAATTGGTCGATTGACAAAGACTCGAGTTTCACCGAGTCACGCGTGCTCAACAAAGACTCGAGGGTCACAGACTCGTGGGTGCTCGATGAAGGCACGGGTTTCACTGACTCACTGGCGCTCCACAAAGACTCATGTTTCATGGCCACGCGGGTGTTTGACAAAGACTAGAGTTTGAAGTTGACTTAGGAGTGCTCGATGAAGACTAGAGTTTCCCTAACTATAGTGCTCGACGAAGACTTGAACTTCACTGACTCATTTGTGCTAGACTAAGACTCGGGTTTCACTGACTCACGGGTGCGCCACGTAGACTCGAGTTTCACAGGCTTAAGGGTGTTCAACAAAGACTTGGGTTTCACAGACTCCCGGAGGGTTGACAAAGACACGAGGTTCACTGATTCACGGGTACTCAACAAAGACTTGAGGTTTTTTGACTCACGAGTGGTCGACAAAGACTCCAGTTTCACTGACTCACGGGTGCTTGACAAAGACTCCAGTTTCGCTGACTAACGTATCCATTGACTACAAAAGACTCGAGTTTCACGAACTTTAAGTTTCACTGACTCACGGGTGCTCGACAAAGACACAAGGTTCACTGATTCACGGGTGCTCAACAAAGACTTGAGGTTTTTTGACTCATGAGTGGTCGACAAAGACTCCAGTTTCGCTGACTTACGGATCCACTGACTACAAAAGACTCGAGTTTCACGAACTTTAAGTTTCACTGACTCACGGGTGCTTGACAAAGACACAAGGTACATTGATTCAAGGGTGCTCAACAAAGACTTGATGTTTTTTTGACTCATGCGTGGTCGACAAAGACTCCAGTTTCACTGACTAACGTATCCATTGACTACAAAAGACTCAAGTTTCATGAACTTTAAGTTTCACTGACTCACGGGTGCTCGACAAAGACACAAGGTTCACTGATTCACGGGTGCTCAACAAAGACTTGAGGTTTTTTGACTCACGAGTGGTCGACAAAGACTCCAGTTTCACTGACTCATGGGTGCTAGACAAGGACAAGAGCTTCACTGACTCACGGGTGCTTGACAAAGACTCCAGTTTCGCTGACTTACGGATCCACTGACTACAAAAGACTCGAGTTTCACGAACTTTAAGTTTCACTGACTCACGGGTGCTCGACAAAGACACAAGGTTCACTGATTCACGGGTGCTCAACAAAGACTTGAGGTTTTTTTGACTCACGAGTGGTCGACAAAGACTCCAGTTTCACTGACTCACGGGTGCTAGACAAGGACAAGAGTTTCATTGACTTACTGGTGCTCAACAAAAACTCAAGTTCCACTGGCTACAAAAGACTAGAGTTTCACTGACTCACAGGTGCTGAATGAAGACTTGAGGTTCAGTGAATTTTCTTGTCTCAATTACCGCATTTTCTGGACTATAAGTCGTTCCGGAATATAAGTCGCACAAGGCCAAAAATGCATAATCAGGTAGAAAAAAACATATATATGTCGGGTAACTTATTTTACAAACTACTTGACCAAAACAGACATTACATCATCTTGGAAGGCAAGTTCTATAATAATAAAAATAATATAGATCAGGCTAAGATATGCTAACGCAATGCTTATTCAGCTACACAAAAAATAAACATGAACTGAAAAGGTGTCCGGTATTTATGTAACGTAAACAGTTTTTTCATTTATAAGTCGCTCTGGAGTATAAGTCGCAGGAACAGCCAACCTATGAAAAAAAGTGCCACTTATAGTCCGGAAGTATGAATTAATAAGAGCAATAATGACAACAAGTATGTTACATTTGTGATATAAATGTACAAGTTACTTATGGTTATAATTTCTCCTGTTTTTTTTCCTGAAAAAGTGTATGATTTCATGTCACTAACATGAATTCCTGTTTCTTACTTTCTTGCTGTGAAGCCTTGGAACCAGTCAGGGAAGTTTCCATTTTGCAGAATGAGCGGTGCCTGAGTACCAATGAACCACCTCGCAACCAGATCCTTCAGACCTCCTTCAGACGGGTCCATCTGCAGATCGACGCACGACTTTGTCTCCATTTTCCCGCATTTGTCGGACCGCAACACGGTTAGCACAAGTCGTGAATGAGGGATAATGCTAACAGGATGCACAGGTGCTCATTTGACTATAAAACATCTCTCGTTTGAACAATGGCGATGATTCACTTTATCTTTCCGTCATCACTGATGCCTTTCATTGGCTGTCTGTGTACAGCACAAAGACCACAAAGGAAAAGGACCGATGGAAGGTCAACTAGATCCCAAGTCCGATGCTTGGAACCCACGTCAAAGTTCAAATAATCAGCCAATCACAAGGCACATATAGACAAACAACCATTCACACTCACATTCATACCTATGGACAATTTGGAGTGGCTAATTAACCTAGCATGTTTTTGGAATGTGGGAGGAAACCGGAGAGGGAGAACGGGGAGAACATGCAAGCTCCACACAGAGATAACCGAGGGTGGCATTGAACGTGGGTCTCCTAGCTGTGAGGTCTACGCGCTAACCACTCAAAAGCCGTGCAACAAAGCAATTGAGTGTCATTCATTCATTCATTTTCTATCGCTTTTCCTCACGAGGGTCGCAGGGGTGTTGGAGCCTATCCCAGCCGTCTTCGGGCGAGAGGCGGGGTACACCCTGGACTGGTGGCCAGCCAATCACAGGGCCCATATAGACAAACAACCATTCACACTCACATTCATACCTATGGACAATTTGGAGTCGCTAATTAACCTAGCATGTTTTTGGAATGTGGGAGGAAACCGGAGTACCCGGAGAAAACCCACGCATGCACGGGGAGAACATGCAAACTCCACACAGAGATGGCCGAGGGTGGAATTGAACTTGGGTCTCCTAGCTGTGAGGCCTTTGTACTAACCACTCGAAGTATACATTCATTCATTTTCTACTACTAATCCTCACAAGGGTCGCAGGGGTGCTGGAGCCTATCCCAGCTGTCTTCAGGCGGGGTACACCCTGGACTGGTGGCCAGCCAATCACAGGGCACATATAGACAAACAACCATTCACACTCACATTCATACCTATGGACAATTTGGAGTCGCTAATTAACCTAGCATGTTTTTTGGAATGTGGGAGGAAATTGGAGAGGGAGAACGGGGAGAACATGCAAGCTCCACACAGAGATAACCGAGGGTGGCATTGAACTTGGGTCTCCTAGTTGTGAGGTCTACGCGCTAACCACTCGACCGCCGTGCAACAAAGCAACTGAGTGTCAAATCTCTTATTAATAGTGTAATTATTATTTCTATTTTCTATATATATTATATATTTCTATATAATAATTATTTCTATTTTTACAATATGCCAAGAGTAGTGAGGTCTGCGCGCTAACCACTCGTCCACCGTGCCGCCCTCAAATAATAATTTATTTAAAAATATGCCTCAAAAGTTACACAAATCTCATTTTAATTGTTCATATATATTTGGAATGAATCAATCCAAAACATCAGGTTTTTTAGACTTATAATTTCTGCCCCCCCTGCCCATACGTGGCGGCCCCCCCAGCCCACAGAGGAGCCAGTGTCCATGACCGACGCTTATTTATAACTCAGTCAGACATGTCCTCCAAAGGCTCCCTTTAGTCGCCAGCCTATTAGCCTCATTCAAACATATTGATTGATTGAGCACCAATCTGTTGCAATTTGTCTTTTATTTTGGTTTCTTAGCAGACAGAGTTCAAGTGGACTTTCAAACACCGGCGAGGACTTCCAAGTATGGATATTTTCAAGCAAAAAAAAGTTGAAGATTTCTATGAAATTGGCGAAGAGTTGGGAAGGTACTGTACAAAGACGTTTGCTCGCAAGGTTCTTCTGAATCGTATCACTTGGGGATAAAAAAAGTTGCTAGTTGTCTTGCCGGCGCAGATCACAGACGTGGTTGGTCGGGTTCAGACAACTTGTCTGACATGTCAGGCTTCTATTTAAATGAGTTCTATCTTTAGCGGCGTGCTATCTGAGCTGCAGATGGAGTAGTTGGGGTGTTAGCTTACACGACCTCTAGTTGACCCTAAGAACTGAACACATGTACGGTACATTGAACAATGATAGAACAAACTCTATATTTATAGGTTATCACATGGTTTGTCTGGTATCAGGCCAGGTATCATGCCCCCAAGTGGCAGTATCAGCCCGAGACCTATAATTAGACCTATAATTATCACATACTATTTAATCAAAAGACCATTTTGTTTCCAGAAAATGTTCAGTTTATTACATGTATTATATCTAAACAGTGTAAACACAATAATAATAATAATAATATTAATTTATCAACAGTCTTATCTTATCAATGTCTGACAATTAAAGTTCCATTAAATCAAGTTTGGGTTTTTTTGGTGACTGGAGAAGTACTAGGAATATTTATAGTGTGTGTTCACGCTGTCAGTATGTGATAAATATATTTATCACATACTACAGTATTAATTGGCCCTGTACCCTAGAAAATAGGGTAAATATATAATATACTCATTCATTCATTTTCTACTACTACTACTAGTATATAGATAAATATATTTATCACATACTACAGTATTAATTGGACCTGTACCCTAGAAAATAGGGTAAATATATAATATACTCATTCATTCATTTTCTACTACTACTACTAATATATAGATAAATATATTTATCACATACTACAGTATTAATTGGCCCTGTACCCTAGAAAATAGGGTAAATATAAAATATACTCATTCATTCATTTTCTACTACTACTACTAATATATAGATAAATATATTTATCACATACTACAGTATTAATTGGCCCTGTACCCTAGAAACCACCCATGAATGATACGGGAAAAAGGCCGAAATGATATTGTGTCAAAGCCCAGGGCAGTGATACTGATAAAATATAGAGTTTAACCATGTCCAGTATCAGCCCCCGTAGCTGTCCACCCTGGTATCGTGCCCGTGAAACAACCAATCAGAGAACAGCGCACGAGTGCCTAGTGCCTAGTGCTTCTCCAGTCACTGTTGATAAAATATTATTGTTGAAATATTTGTGCAATTATTGTGTTTACACTGTTTAGATATGATACATGTAATAAACTGTAAATTTTCTGGAAACAAAATGGTCTTTTGATTAAATAGTACGTGATAATAAGCTCATGATTAAATAGTATGCGATAATAAGATCATCACATGGTTTGTCTGGTATCAGCCCCAGTATCATGCCCCCCGCGTGCCAGTATCAGCCTGATACTGACACTTGGGGGCATGATACCTGGCCCGATACCAGACAAACCATGTGATAACCTATAAGTATCACTGCCCTGGGTTACTTTGACACAGTATCATTTTGGCCTTTTTCCCGTATCATTCATGGGCGGTTTCTAGGGTACAGGGTCAATTAATACTGCTGTACTGTACAAGTTGAGGTGTATTATTTGTGTACTTGTTGTGTTTTACAGTGGCCAGTTTGCGATTGTCAAGCAATGCAGAGAGAAAAGCACGGGACGGGAATTTGCGGCCAAGTTCATCAAGAAGCGCCAGAGCATCGCCAGCTCTCGCGGCGTTCGACTGGAGGAGATCGAGCGGGAGGTGCAGATCCTGCAGCAGATTCGGCATCCCAACATAGTCACCCTGCACGATGTCTACGAGAACCGCACCGATGTGGTTCTCATCCTGGAGCTGTGAGTGTCATATTTGCAGCAATTATCATTAGCAATATGTGCTAAATGTTTGTATTGCAGGGTCTCTGGGGGGGAGCTTTTCGACTTCTTGGCCCAGAAAGAGTCTCTTAGCGAGGAAGAAGCAACGCAGTTCATCAAACAAATCCTGGAGGGGGTCAACTACCTACACTCTCGGAAAATAGCCCACTTTGATTTGAAGGTTGGTACGACTGCATGCAAAATCTTTCATTCTGATTCTGACAGGTGTGGTTTAGGGTTGGCCACAATAAAAGGCCACGCTAAAATGTACAGTAATCGGGGAAGTGGTCTGAAAGCCTGGTGGTCTGTATCTGGTCTTCGCACCAGATCCGCGCACCCCAAACGTCGCAATCTTCAAAATGTCATCAGTGAAATTCAGGGTCGCGGCGGGTGCTGGAGCCTATCCCAGCCGTCTTTGGGCGAGAGGCGGGGTACACCCTGGACTGGTGGCCAGCCAATCACAGGGCACATATAGACAAACAACCATTCACACTCACATTCATACCTTCATCAACTCCACACGGTGGAATTGAACTTGGGTCTCCTCGCTGTGAGGCCCGCATGCTAACCACTCGACTGCGATGCAGCCTACAAGCGGTACAAAAAAATGAATCATAATATAAATAAACACAGGTTACTGTTGTTGTAGCCATAGTCCACAACAAGCTAAAACTCAACTCTGAACTCCGGATGTCACTTCCTGTCCACGGGGAGAACAGATGGCCGAGGGTGGAATCGAACTTGGGTCTCCTACCTGTGAGGCCAGCGTGCCAACCACTCAATCCACCGTGCAGCCTATAAGCGGTACAGAAAATGAATAAATGAATAATAATAACACGAGTTTACTGTTGTTGTAGCCATAGTCCACAACAAGCTAAAACTCAACTCTGAACTCCCGATGTCACTTCCTGTCCACGGGGAGAACATGTAAACTCCACACACAGATGGCCAAGGGTGGAATTGAACTTGGGTCTCCAACCACTCAGTCCACCGTGCAGCCTATAAGCGGTACAGAAAATGAATAAATGACTAATAACACGAGTTACTGTTGTTGTAGCCATAGTCCACAACAAGCTAAAACTCAACTCTGAACTCCCGATGTCACTTCCTGTCCACGGGGAGAACATGTAAACTCCACACACAGATGGCCAAGGGTGGAATTGAACTTGGGTCTCCAACCACTCAGTCCACCGTGCAGCCTATAAGCGGTACAGAAAATGAATAAATGAATAATAATAACACGAGTTTACTGTTGTTGTAGCCATAGTCCACAACAAGCTGAAACTCAACTCTGAACTCCGGATGTCACTTCCTGTCCACCATTGATTCTGCTCCCCTGTGTTAAATGGCTTATTTTCTATGATTAAATCTACTATATACGGTATTTGATGTATACTGCTTTCTGGCCCATCTTTATATTTTTGTTGAGTCATCTAGAATTACCCAATCCCCTTGAATGTATCTTGAATATGTCATTTGTTTTTCCTACAGCCTGAAAACATAATGCTGCTGGATAAGAACGTACCACTGCCCAGGATTAAACTCATTGACTTCGGTCTCGCCCACAAAATTGAAGCTGGAGTCGAGTTTAAAAACATCTTCGGAACGCCCGAGTTTGTTGGTAAAACCGTTTCATTCGCGACTTGCCGTGCTCCGTGTATGGTTTCGTTTAACAGTTGTTTTCCTTCTTACAAGCACCTGAGATTGTCAACTATGAACCGTTGGGTTTGGAAGCAGACATGTGGAGCATCGGGGTCATCACCTACATCTTGTAAGAGAACGCCCGAACCAGGGTTGCACAGGGTCAGACAAAATCATCTGACATATTTGTAGGTTAAATAAAAGGCAAATAAAGCAAAGTCCAGAAAATACGGTCAATCAGTTCTGGCAGTCCGAGGTCGGCCGGTTGATCTCAATGGTCTGGTTTCAATGCAGATCCAGTAGCTCTGAAGTTGGTAACCCATAACAAGATGGTGTTTGGAGCTTTTACGGCAGGGGTCTCAAACACGCGGCCCGTGGGCCAAATGTGGCCCGCAGGACACTAGTTTGAGGCCCCCGCCTCGATATGAAAGTTTAATGTTAGTGCGGCCCGCGCAAGTTTGATACGGATGCTGTATGGTATCATGTACCCAGAAAAAATTATTACGTTTGATTCATGTTCATGTTAAAGGTTAAATAACTGTTAATAGTTATCCTCCCTATCCGTGTGGAAGTGGTAAGTTTTTGGCTATTTAAGTTGAAAGGAAATAACTTGAAGGCTACCGTTTAGGTGGCTAGCTCTCTAGTTTGCGAGTTAGCATGTGTCTCAAGACCCTGCAGTTGCGCAATATGTTGTAAATAAAAAAAGAGTATAAATGTGACTAAAATGACTTCATTTCAGATTAAGCGGTGCGTCTCCTTTTCTTGGCGAGACTAAACAGGACACACTGAAGAACATTTCTGCCATAAATTACGAGTTTGATGAGGAGTTCTTCTGCAACACCAGTGACCTGGCCAAACATTTCATCAGTCAGTTGCTGGAGCGAGATAAAAAGTACGAGTTTGCTTCGTGACGTTCTTAAGACTCGTGTCCGATAATCCAATGTGATGTTTGGACTCTTTTCATTGCAGGAAAAGACTCACCATTCGAGATGCTCTTAATCACCCGTGGATCAAGGTAATGTCAGGTTCTCAACGTCGCAGCGTGTGTAGGATACGGACTAGGTTTTTGACTCCGAAAACAGTGGAACTTGTTTACGATAAGTGATAAGTGAATATTTATAAAATTAATATTTTTTATAACCTTCGAAAAACTTTTTAAAAAATTATCAGAGCCCTCTAAACGTATATGTTTTCTATAATCACCTTTACATTTGTACACAATATAGTAGACATAATATAAGATATGACAAAAATAAGACTTGCATGTGTTGCTGTAAATATGTTTCGATGCTAGGGGATCTGAGTGGGTGGCGGACAGGCATCATTATCCACATTTACATGGACCCAAATATTCCAATTGCATTCGGTTTATTTATTTAAGAATGTAACCTTTGTACACACCTCATTCCCAAAGAAAAGTGCCAATCCGAATGAACATATAATGGGATTCCCAAAGGGTGGAATATTCCTTTCCCCAATCCGATTGAGGTATCTTGTACCCGCTCAATCGGAAAAAGTTGTCAGGGTGCGTTCTTCTTCCTGGTGTTTTTCTTCTTCTGTTGTTTATTGGCGGTTGGCAAGCAGCTTTGGTGTGCATTAGCGCCGCATGTAGACCAGAGATTGGAATATTCCTTTCCATGGATACTATTGTTTTCGGAAAAGTCTTTCGGAAAAACTCATGTAAACGTGGTTAGTGATGTTGGGGGGAGTTGAGTTGTAGCCTGACGTGGCTTTTTTTCGGTGATCAAGTCTGGTGCTTGTGTGTCTCACAGAACTACAAAGTAACATGCTATGCTTCAAAATTTCTGTCTCCCAGTACGGGCATGGCAGGAAAAAAAACTATAAATAAACTATAAATAATAAAACTAGAGAACATCTCTCATTTTATAGACAAAGTTTGAGCACCAATTGAAAAAATGTATTGTTTGAACCCTGCAGTCCAACGAGCACAAGGAGGAAAGTAAAGGTCAAGAGCTTCACAAACGAGAGAGGCGCCAGCTTAAGACCAAGCGCTTGCGGGAGTACACGATCAAGTCCCACTCCAGCATGCCGCCTAACAACACCTATGTCAACTTTGAGCGCTTTGCCCAAGTGGTGGAGGACATCGATCAAATGGAACGCTCTTTTATCAGCTTGGCCGCATCCCATGATTCCCTGCAGGGAGACATTGATGCCATGGTCTCCATATACAACGAAAAAGAGGCTTGGTACAAGGAGGAGAGTGAGGGAGTGCGCCATGAGCTTTCACAAATCCGCTACGAGTTCCGTAAGGTGGAGTCCCTGAAGAGGAGCCTCCAGGACGACATGCAGGCTTTCAGCGCCAACCTCAGCGGCATCAGGAGTCGCTACCAGGAACGGCAGAACCACTTGGATGCTCTCCACCTGGAGCTCAGCAATGAGTTGAAATGGGTGCAGGAGGTGATGGGTTCATCTCCCACGGATGGTGGAGGTGGCGGGTTCCCCAATGGCGGCTTCAGCACCGTTTTCAATAATGAAGTCAATGAAGCCCTGAAAGAGTTGCTGAACCATTCCTGTGGAGGAGAGCTGCTGTCTGGGATCAACCTAGACTTGACTGAGGCCGGACAGCAAAGATAGAGGTTAGGTCTTTAACCGTCTTTAACCGGTCTTTAAATGCGCTCATTGGCTGTGTTCGAAACCGCGTACTTACTACTAGATACTTCCATGCCTATACTATCCACACTCCATACTGCATACCCAATCCATCAGACAGTATGCAAAGCGTTTACACCACAGCAGGGGTCTCAAACTCAATTTACTTAGGGGCCACTGGAGCTCGGGTCTGGGTGAGACTGGGCCGCATCAGGTTTTCAAAAAAAAACAAAAAAAAACTTGCGGCCCGCGAGCCAAATGCGGCCCACAGGATGCTAGTTTGAGGCCCCCGCTTTGATTTTTTTTTATTTTTATGTCAATGCGTCCCACGCGAGTTTGATATGGATGCCGTATGGTATCATGTACCCAGAAATGACAGCACAACTGACGCCGTAATGATACATACTCAACATTTCTGGCCAATGCAGTATGCAAGAACTTCTTGCAGTGTGTAGACACACTGCATACTCAAAGAGTTAGTATGAGTAGTAGGTAAGTATGCGGTTTTGAACACAACCATTGTGTCCTTTCCAGAGGGTGTTTCCTCGGTCGGGGTTTGTTTTCGGTGAGGACTTTGAATGTATGTTCTTCATGGAAGAACCATACCACCGAATAGGTGCCATTTACTTGTTGTAACTCTCTCAAAATAAACTATTACTGCTGTTGGACTTTTCTTCCTGGTTTTTGGGCCCACATAGATATCAAAGTAGTCAATGATTTTCAAGGTTTTCAATTAGTATTCAAAGTAAGGGCAATAAGGGCGTGTTACTTTAAAAAAGTAATTAGTTATTAGAAAAGACGGGTACCATTACAGAGGTTTGCATTTATTGCAGTCAACAGGTGTTTCTGTGGGTTTGAGTTGCTCACACAAGACGTGGACAAAGTTTTTTTCGGGGACATAATGTACATTTTACCATCGACATCAACGAGGTTAAAGTAGAGTCTGCACTTCCATATGGCAAACGCTGTTTTTGAAATGCTCTTGAACACCCGCCCACCCAAGTTCTCTAATTGGCTGAAAACGCAATCTTACTAAACCTTAGCCAATCCTCATTGCGTATGTGCGTTAAACACCCGCCCATTTAAGTTTTCTGACTGGCTTTAGACGCAATCTTACTAAACTTTAGCCAATCCTCATTGCTAATGTGCTCTAAACACCCGCCCACTTAACTTTTCTGATTGGCTGTAGACGCAATTTTACTAAACCTTAGCCAATCCTCATTACTTATGTGCTCTAAACACCCGCCCAACTAAGTTCTCTGATTGGCTGAAGACGCAATTTTACTAAACCCATAGCCAATCCTCATTGCCAAGGTTATGAAGTCGGTGATATATTTTTAGGCGACTTCAACAACGTGCAGTAACGGGCTGTCGAAAATGGTAACGGCGTTATGCTGACAGTAAAATTAGTTAGATTACACTTTACTTAAAAAAGTAACAATGCTATTAAATGCCGTTACCAACATGCTAACCACTAAGCAATCATACGGATCTTAATTCAAAAGTCATCGTCGCTTTTTTCCAGTAGAGGGTGTTTGATGCCTCCCCTGGAAGCGCGTGGCATCCTGGCTTCCGCGCCCTTCAAAAAGCCCTCCATTTCCGTGTTGTCATCTTCCTCATCTTCGTCGTCATCTCTATCACTGTCTTCTGACTGAAAGAACAAGTAGAGGTAGAGATACATAAAGTATTATGTATTTATTCATAATGTACTGTATTGACCCCATTACAAGTGTATTGTTTATTTGTCAAGAGAAAAAAAAAAGACTTACATTCGACTAGAGTTACGCGTTGAGGATCGATGGGAACCGGGACTAACATTACTATCCACCCCGGAATCGTTCATTTATTAAAAATTCAATTCCTATGTTCTGTGATCAACCAGCCCGCCCAGCGGGAAAAAATGGCGGCATAACACCAACAAAGAGGAAGCCAAGATGCGACAGGAAGTGTTTATGTTCATCCATTTCAACTATGGACAAGTTTTACCTGAACGTCTACAAGAAAATGAACGATCGGTACAGCGCCATCATATCAGGCAAAGGCCGCATCACTAAGAGTTGACACCGGTGGACTTCTTCCAAGCTGTCAGGTAAGTAAAACAACAAATTACGTCGAATTTATGCCAACATTAAAGTGGCAAACTTATTAATATAATGCGGACACGGTGGTCAACTCAACTATCCAGCTTATGTAAGACTGTATGTAAGACTGGATACTTTTTCATAGACAAACAACCTGATCTTACCGCTCGATTTAGCCGTAACCCGCATTAAGTGCTACCACAGGTTAGCAATAACTCAGTAACATGGTTAAGTTAGTCTTCGTGGCGCACCTCAGTGGTAATTGCATCCAGCGCACCACTGTGCGCAGTCAATTTTGGTAGCCGACATGGGCGTGGTGGCGCACCAAGGGAAGTGTCCACGTTTTCAGTGCAGTGAATATTTTGTGACAAAGGTGCGCTGAAAGTTTGCCAGCTCCGACCTGGTCTGTTCTTTGTGCAGGCGAAGCGCACCCTGCGCAATGGTAAAAAAAGCCGGGAAAATACCATCAAAGGTTCTCCTATCCGGCGACGACCGAGCACAAGCAGGATGCCTGGATTAGTCTGCTGCTGTGTTTAAGGTGACTTGAAGGAACAGAGGTGGTCTTGCATGGTGACATGCATTGTGGCTTCTGATGCGCAGTCCAGTGGGCCCTGTGCATTTACAGGCCTTCATTTGATTGGTTAAGATTACACTCTGCTGTGGTAAACCCTCTCACGCCTTCTCTCCTCCCTCTTTGCCACTTGTACCGGTGGGAGGGATGGGTGCGTGGGTGCGCCGTGTTGCGCCATATTGGAAACAGCTAGGAAACCTGAGTTCGATTCCAACCTCTGCTATCTCTGTGTGGAGTTTGCATGTTCTCCCCGTGCATGCGTGGGTTTTCTCCGGGTACTCCGGTTTCCTCCCACATTCCAAAAACATGCTAGGTTAATTAGCCACTCCAAATTGTCCATAGGTATGAATGTGAGTGTGAATGGTTGTTTGTCTATATGTGCCCTGTGATTGGCTGCATGGCGACCAGTCCGGGGTGTACCCCGCCCCTCGCCCGAAGACAGCTGGGATAGGCTCCAGCACCACCGCAAACCCTCATGAGGATAAGTGGTAGAAAATGTTTGAACGTGAGTTTACCTCATCAGAGTCGCCAGCCAGCATGGTCCCGATTGCTGTTCCTTAATTAAAAGAAGGCAAAAACACAATAAAAAAATATTAGTTTCTTTTTTATTTAATTTTAATTTATTATTATTTTTGTCATATTTTTCCATAACCTATTTTTTGAAAAATTCTTTAGTTTCTCATAGTATTACGATAAAAAAATATTTTCTTTTATATATCTACTTTATGCTATAATATATAATAATCATCATTATTCCAGCAAAATTACAACTTTTTCCATTTAATATTTCTTTCGAAATTACTGCAAAATTTTACAGATTTTTGTTCATTTTTTTCCTATTATATTATATTTTTAGAATTAAAAAATAAATAAATTGGCCTCTCTGTGGACACCCCAGTCAGTGGCTGAGACAGCAGCTATGAGACACAACTCTACTGTACTGCCCTACTGTATTTTACAATGTAAACACATCCTAAATAGGAGGTTAAAGGCTTTTCTCCAAACTATAAACTAGCATTCATGAAATTACCGTCTTCCTTTACCTCCAATCATCTCATTAAGAGGGAGATTCATCAGCTGATCAGTCGTTTTACACCCTTCCATCTTTCCATCTTGGCTTTCGTCCTCGCCATTGTCGTCCTCGTTAACTGCAATACACATACAGCATGTACGGTATGTACAGTATGTACTGCAATTGTTTTTAAAGCGGCAATGCAATTCATGTATGACTGAATATAATAATAATAATAATAATGAAGTGTGCTTTTGCCAATAAGTTGTGCTCTTCTCACATGGACTCATGCAATCACCGTCCTCCTTCAGTTGCTGCATCATCCTTTTTCGAGCGTTTTCCTCCTACAAAAACCAAATCATAACCGGGTTATGAAAGCAGGTATTGTGCGGATATTCAAACAAGTGGACAAGTGGTCCCAATAAGTTTCACATACCTCAAACATTTTTTCTTGCTTGAGATGTTTTTCCCGCTGAGATTCGAGGAAATAATAATTGGCAAAGTTCTCCACCTGGACCTTATATTGCTCCTCCAGCTGCTCCTCGATCTTCTCATATTCGTCCATGAACAACGGCCTAACGGGTTGAAAGCAAAAGACATTCATTCGTTTACTACTACTGAGGGGCAACGGCAGGGGGCAGGATCAGCAATACTGACGCTGTTACCTTTTTTTGATCGATGGGACAAGACTGAATAAAGGTTGTAAACCGACCTCACGCTTTGCAGTGTCTGGAGTCTCCTCTGATTCATCTCTAACTGCCAGTTCTTCTTTTCTTTCTTGGCATCCAGACTGCTAACATCCGAGACAACATTCCTCAGCATGGCTTTGGTCTTCTCCACGCTTTCCTTGATGTGGAACAGAGATTGAGTATGAACTCAGTGCACTTCAATGCAAAGTATTCATCCATCCATTTTATTCTATACCTTATCTTCACTAGGGTGGCGGGGGTATGCTGGAGCCTATCCCAGCTGTCTTCGAGCGAGAGGCGAGGAACACCCTGGACTGGTGGCCAGCCAATCATAGGGCACATATAGACAAACAACCATTCACACTCACATTCATACCTATGGACAATTTGGAGTCGCTAATTAACCTAGCATGTTTTTGGAATGTGGGACGAAACCGGAATACCAGGAGAAAACCGGGTATAAACATGCAAACTCCACACAGAGATGCCCGAGCGGGGAATCAAACCCGGGTCTCCTAGCTATGTGGCCTGCGCGCTAACCACTTTGCACCATGCGATTCAGTATGATTCCTTATTTATAAATAAAATATTTTCATAGTTAAACCTAAACATTATTAGAGACCTGAAGGCATGAAATAACACCCCTATAGTCACATTTTTAAAATTTATTTATTTTTGAATTATTTGTATTTTTTTTACACATATTAGCTTTGTGATATTATTGAAAACGCTTATCATTTGTGTTAGCTTTGCTATTTTTTCACATTTCTGCCATTATTCGCATAATATTTTGACTTTAACTTTAACATTGTAACTTAATCCGCAACCTAATTTTCTTACTCTATTCGTTCTTTTGTATGTTTCTCATAATTTTATGACTTTTTTTAAATAATATATTTTTTCTTGAATATTTCAAGCCTATATTGATAAAATATGATACATTTTCCTCATAATATGAAGAGTTTACTCTTCTATTGCCCGTTTTTTGTTAGAGTACAATTTTTTCTCTTAGTATTTTCAGTGTATTCTTGGAAAATTACTGTTTTTTTTTTTCCTTTTTTGCTTTTGTTTTTTTTTCTTATGACTCTAAATAAAAAATACACACAATGGAGGGAAAACAGATGCTTATTTTCCTTATGAAATGCTTATGCCGACAACTGCATCAACATAAACGGGCTCCACTGGACTTAAAACGGTAAAAAAATAAAAATACAAACCAAAACTTCCTTGATGGCATGTCTGAGGGCCTTTTCAGTCTCGGTGATCTCAAGAGGTCTTGCAATGGCGGCAGTTCTTAATTTCTTCATTAATAAAAACACAGAACCCACGTTAAAAGAAACTGGACTGTGTGTCGGGTGACGTTTGAATGTTTCCTCTCACCCGCAGGTCCACTTCCTTTCCTAGTAAATCATACAGCGACGCTCCCTTGGAAGTGGCCTCTGATGCCAGCTGCCGTGCTGCTTTCAGGTCGGAAATCTGGAAGGAAGACACAGGAATGTTTGGAGCGGCTCGCTGAATACGGACGATCCTCGCTTATTTGTGTGAGTCGACAGATTTTTATGACGTTTTTTATTTTTGAAGCGTTTATTGGTGAAAAACTTCAAATGCCTACCTCACTCACGGTGCAACCAAAAACCCGGGCCACTGTGATATTTTTTTTAAAATGCATGTACATATGCTAAAATGTTAGATCATTTTCTTGTAGTAATATTATGACTTTATTCCCATAATAATAAATCATATTCTAACTTGTCCCCCAACTTAATATAATAACTTTAAAAAATATACTGTTTTATTTCCCTCATAATAGTACAAGTTTATTGTTAGAATTATTACAATACAACTTTTTTGTCATAATAGCTTGACTTTATTCTCAACATTTTTGCTGTTTTTTTATATTATTTTCAAAATATTTACTTTCTCGTAATAATGACTTTATTCCCACAATACAGTATTTTGACTTAATTTTTTTTTTACTTTTACCCCAACTAAATTTTCAATTACAATTTTGTTCTCATTAGAGTACAATTTTTTGTCATAATAGCTTGACTTTATTCTCAAAACATTTTTGTTTTTTTTTTATTATTTTCAAAATATTTACTTTCTCGTAATAATATGACTTTATTCCCACAATAAAGTATTTTGACTTAATTTTTTTTTACTTTTACCCCAATTAAATTTTCAATTACAATTTTGTTAGATTTATTAGAATTAGAGTACAACTTTTTTTTCTATTATTTTGACTTTATTGTAAAATTACTGGATTTCCCATTTTTACTGTTTTTTGTTACAGGGGCCCTATTATGCTCATTTTCAGCCATTTGTATTGAATTGTGGACTCCTATAGAGCAGCTACACACAATAACCCGCACAGAGAACTTCCTAGATCTTCCAGAATCTGCACCTATTCCAGCTGTATTTCCTCGGATTTTCAAAACGGTCTGTTTTAATTTATTCCACCCAACGCCCCGCCTCTGGGCACGCCCACTCCACTGTGATTGGTCCCACTCATCTTGAACAGCTTGTACCCGGGCACGCCCATATAGAATACGACATTCTAACAACATTTAAAGGTAAGAAAAGTGAAAAAAACTGCATAATCTACTTGCAAAATAATAACTTGCAAGGCACGCTGGGAAGCCCACGCACACATCCCCAACAGGAAGTTACCATGCATGCGTTGCGGGATACTGCAATATTTTCGTACAAACAACAAATGTTCTCACTCGAGAGCCCAGGTCAAACTTGAACGTGTTATTATCCTCGTCCACTCTGTCCCCCAGCGCCATCTGCTTGGTCTTCATGGCGTTGTACAGCACCGACGTAATCTTTAGCATCTCTTTGACGGCATAGCCATCAGCCTGGTAAAGACGCTTGGTGTTCATCCTGATGTGAGCTTTCGTCGCCTGTGGAACGGGAAAACACGCATGAATAGCCGTTCTCCCACAGACGTTTATTTAGCTTGCTTTTACGTGTGAGATGTTACCATGAACTGGGCTACGGTCTTGATGAGGAATATTCTGTCCGACTCCGTGTTCATGTCAGTTGGAATTTCCATCTGAGGATCGTAGCTGCAAAGAGTACGCGGAAATTATTTCACACAATCTTGAATTTCAGGATTTTATTTAGGTCAATATACTCTTAAGCTATCTAAACAAAACATCTTGCGTTATAGGTGACAAGGCAATATCTGAGAGGTTAGCACGCAGGCCTCACAGCTAGGAGACCCGTGTTCAATTCCATCTCTGCGTGGAGTTTGCACGTTCTCCCCGTGCATGCGAGGTTTTACTCCGGTTTCCTTCCACATTCCAAAAACATGCTAGGTTAATTGGCGACTCCAAATTGTGCATAGGTATGAATGTGAGTGTGAATGGTTGTTTGTCTATATGTGCCCTGTGATTGGCTGGCCACCAGTCCAGGGTGTACCCCGCCTCTACTTTTTATTTGCATCTTGGTTCTGCTCGCCGCATCCTGGGGTCGACAAGCGCAACCCTGACGTGTAACTTGTAATATATATGTATAGTAGGAAATACAAAATATGAGTTGTTCATGTTCTGGTAGTATTTGTTTTGAAATAAGCTATGCTCTGAAAATAAATGTTCCAAAAGTAATTATTGGACATTTTCTATGCTTGAAGTTGTTTTGCGCATACCATTGAGTTAGCCATATCAGGATCTCTGCCACCAGTGTAAAGTTTGGCGTTCTGAAGTTTTCCACTGATATCAAGCGAGGAAATCCCAAAGCTCTCATCATCTCTGTGAAATCTGTCAAAGAGCAATTTTCCATAATAGTACACAAAACATATTTATGTTATATTTATGTATATTTATGTCTTATACTCACTTTGCAAATCTCTGAAAGACATTGTGAGGACGTGCAGTGTGGTGTACATTCAAACACAAGCATGCCTGCCTTGTTCAGGTGTGTTTTAGGTGTGTGATGCGTTCAGGCTTTCATCTTCGTGATG
This sequence comes from Doryrhamphus excisus, assembly GCF_037039965.1. Lineage (NCBI taxonomy): Eukaryota > Metazoa > Chordata > Actinopteri > Syngnathiformes > Syngnathidae > Doryrhamphus > Doryrhamphus excisus. The sequence goes on along the minus strand of NC_136357.1, from coordinate 28,982,390 downwards.
CGTTGCCGTTGTTTGTCGTTGGCGTCACGTCTCGACAACACGAGTGTATAATCACATGCATTACATACATGTATAACACGCTTTGATGCTACTTTTAATCTGCATTTTAACGGCAATATTACTTTTGATTGTAGCCTTCCGACGTCATTTGCATTGTAAATAAAACAAAACGTTCGAATCAATGCTTATTTACCAAAGACGTTACAGTTCGCGTAAGGAGAAACACATAATACTTCCGTAGTACATGTTGACACGATTTAGCTCTAAATTGTACTAATTGACCATTCAAAAAAAAAACTTTTATCGTTTTTAAAGCTTTCCAAAAACAAATATGTGTCATAAATACGTTGTTAGATGTATAACAACGGAAGTTATAAATAAACAGTACATTGGGCAATATGCCAATTGTGAACAAACACACCATATAACACTTTAATGTCTTTGTTATTACCAAAGACGTTACAGTTCGCGTAAGGAGAAACACGTAATACTTCCGTAGTACATGTTGACATGATGTAGCTATAAATTGCACTAATTGACCATTAAAAAAAACTTTCTCGTTTTTAAAACTTTCTAAAAACAAAACATGTGCCATAAATACGTTGTTGGACGTATAACACCGGAAGTTATAAATAAACAGTACAGTGGCGAAGTTGCCAATCCGTATAGCGCTTTAATGTCTTTGTTATGACGCCGATGTTGGCCGAGTGTTTCCGAGCGGGGCGGACACACCGGAAGCTCTGACGATCAGGCAGAACCGGTGAATATATTTTTATTTATTCAAGTTAAAAACAAAAAAAACGATATGGATATGATATGGAAGGGTTGCCAGGTATAGTAGAGAGTGTAATAACAACTTTATTTCCTACATAAGTCATTTTTTTGGCAGGTGGGCGGATCGATTCAAATATAGTATCAGTCAATATTATAGTGATGATATCGATGTTTTTTTCGTCCTTTTTCTGTTTATTTTATTCTGTTTATATATTTCTGGTAATATTACATGTTCAATTTTGTTGTATAATCATTAATTAAAGCCAAACTCATTATCAGCATCGTATCGACACTTTGGTTGCAGTATTGCCCACCCCAATCTCGAGTTATTTGTCGCAAACTGGCGCCCTCTTGTGGTGGGGACGTTTATTGTGTTTCTTTGTGCTTTTTATACTGTTATGTAGGTGTGTACGTTTTCTTCATTTAGGTTTATTTACGACTGGAGAATAGAGTTTGGCATGCATTTAATAATTTTGTCACAAATGTGAATTTGTAAAAATGTCAAGAATTGACATTGTTGTACTGTGAGGTTGAAATGGGAGCAAAATAGAAGTAAAAATAAAAGTGAAATAGGCTGAAAGCAGTGTTTCTACATAAAAATATATAAACAAGAATGTAGATGATAGAATTACAGTATTTATATAATACAATTACGCGTCACACCTCAAATTTGCAGCTTCCTTCTATCACGTTTAAAAAAAAATACATTTAATAAGTCATGCGGTTTCATATTTGAATCCGGCATATTATTTGTCAACAAAGTTTGCATTTTGCAAGCATGAAAATGGCTAAATGACATAAAATAAGGCATTCAGAAGACGCATTCAAAGACGTGATGATACGTAGTATTCCACACCGCTCACAAGGTGTCAGTAATGTTACTGTTTTATTTGGAGAGACACACAAGCACCAGATTCCATCACTGGAAATATGTCTTACTTCGTCTTCATATTTCTACTACTGGGCTGCATGGATGTCGAGTGGTTAGTGCGCAGGGCTCACAGCTAGGAGACCCGAGTTCAATTCCACCCTCGGCCATCTCTGTGTGGAGTTTGCATGTTCTCCCCGTGCATGCGTGGGTTTTCTCCGGGTACTATGGTTTCCTCCCACATTCCAAAAACATGCTAGGTTAATTAGCTACTCCTGTTATGTCCACTTTTTTTGGATAATTTGTAGCATCAATGTGACTATAGGGGTGTTATTTCATGCCTTCAGGTCTCTAATAATGTTCAGGTTTAACTATGAAAATATTCTATTCATAAATAAGGAATCATACTAACTCGCAATGGTGGAACGTGGTTAGCGCGCAGGCCACATAGCTAGGAGACCCGGGTTTGATTCCCCGCTCGGGCATCTCTGTGTGGAGTTTGCATGTTTTCAACCTTCTAAACTATTACTTTAAACATTATTAGAGCCCTCTTGACATAAAATAACACCCCTATAGTCACCTTTACGCTTATATTACCCAATATAGTAGACATAGTAAGACAAAATATGACTATAAATAAGACTTCATGTCGGGCTGCAATGCACAGACCACACAGCAACGAGACCCGGGTTCAATTCCACCCTCGGCCATCTTTGTGTGGAGTTTGCGTGTTCTCCCAGTGCATGCGTGGGTTTTCTCCGGGTACTCGGGTTTCCTCCCACATTCCAAAAACATGCTAGGCTAATTAGCGACTCTAAATTGTCCATTTTTCTTTCAATAAAATACAGTTTTAAAAAGGGCATATTTTGGACATAGTTGCAAATGGTGATTAATCAGGATTAATTCATTTGAGAACTGATTAATCGCACAATACACCATTTTCAAAATATTAACTTCATACAAAGTGGAAAGCAGTGAAGTCTGCGCGCTAACCATACTTCCACCATGTAGGCTTCACAGATAAGAGACTCAGGTTTGATTCCCCACTTGGGCATCTCAGTGTGGAGTTTGCATGTTTATACCCGGTTTCCTCCGGGTACTCCGGTTTCCTCCCACATTCCAAAAACATGCTAGGTTAATTAGCGACTATTCAAATTGTCCATAGGTATGAATGTGAGTGTGAATGGTTGTTTGTCTATATGTGCCCTGTGATTGGCTGATAAACAAGGCATTATTTCATGTTATTGTTATATTTGAGATTTGGTGTTAAAAAAACAGATTCATAGAATCTATGCAGTTTTCAAGGGTCCGCTCTGGTCCATCTGTCCAATTTGAGCCTCTCCATGCAGGTCGCCAAAGAACTCTCGCTTCTTCACGGCGATATCGTGGATGATGTTGTCCAGCAACAGCCTGGCTGAGTTCCTCTTCTCCAGAGTGTTGTTAACCTCGGCCATCAGCCACTGGAAGAAGTTGGTCTCGATGTCTCGCTCCACGGGGTCGTAGAAGTACCCGTGTCTCCTCAGCGAGGCAAAAACCGCAGGGAAAAGTTTGGACAAGAACTGCTGGGCACAAGCCCGGGCGGCGATCATCTCTGCCGTCTCTTTTTCTTTCCTCACAGTTTCTCTCTGCTGGGCTATCCGGCATTCCTTCTCCTCGGTGCGCCGGCGTTCCTGCTCCTGGAGGCGCTGCAGCTCTGCCAGCTCGGCATTTCTCAGCTGCTCAAAGGCCCTCTGCTGGGCCCTCAAGCAGGCCAGTTCCTCCTCCTCCAAGACCTCCAGGAGAGACTGCTCAATGGTCTTCCCGACTAGGACCTCCAAGACGGGCTGCACTTCCCTGTCAAAGTCAAACAAATCGCCCTCCTCGATTTGCGTAGCGACATCATCGCCGGATTTGGCCGGGATGAAGAGCGGACTCGCGGGTCTGTCCAGAAAACTGTCGGTTTGGGAGTCGATGTCTTTAGTCACCAGAATGAGACTCAGCTCCTCCAGGTAAGACTCGGTTTGCACGTCCACGTGTTTCCTACCAAACACGGTGTCGCCGGTCTTGAACCGCATGCGGTCCCTGGACCTCATGACGTCCATGGATCTCCGGCGGAATCCATGCTGTTGCTGGATGTCGGCAGCCTGGGCCGCTGCCTTGGGCGGCAGCACGTGTTGGCCCCGGCTGCCGCCCCTGATGACGCGCCGGTCGTACATGATGTTCCCGTACTGGGGTTGCTCTGTGGGTGACCCGCCATGTTTGGATCGACTCTCAACGGGTCTGGGTCGACTGGAGAACACGTAAGTTCCGTTTTTGGACATCTTGCAGTCAAAATAATCAAATGTGATATTTATAATTGGGCGTTTTCTGTATACATCCGAGAAGCATGTATACATGGGACACGTGTTGTGACGTCATACGTCTTTGTGACGTATTGTTGCCGCGCTCGTTTCAAGCCGTACGTGAGACTACGCCCCCCCCCCCAAAAAAAAGGCTGCGTTGTTGTGACGACCGCGGAGATGACTGAAAAGCAGAGAAAATGATCTAAATATTAATTAGAATTAGCTCAGCTTCGATATAATTAAATGAAAACAATTAAAACATTCAGATGGTTTTCACGCTTCATAATCGGATCCCAGATCAGCTTGGTTGAGACGGGAGGTGGGCGGATCCATACAAATAATAATGTCGATATCAATGCTGGAATCGGTATAGTGTCGATACCAACACAGAGAGATGGATATTTTTCAGTTTTCATTGTTTATTTCCGGTGTTCCCCATGTTGTTACATTGTCAACAAAGTTATGGAATAAGTTCTTGGAATGACAGCCAAGAATAGTTTTTGCTTTTTTTGACTTATTTTGCACTATTGACTTTATTTTGCTCAAGTAAACGCATGCACTAAACAGTAACGGCATTTAAAATAACAGCTTGGAACTAGTTAACATTTATCAAGCAGTAATTCCATTACAAATTATTACTTTTGGGGGGAAAGTAGTCGTTTTTTTTAAAAAGTAATTTGGCCAAAACATAATGGAAGCCCGTTTCCGCGACTGAAAAAACAAATATCCCAATGGTAAGTCGAAATAATGAGATAAAAAGTTGAAATTCTGAGATAGAAAGTCGAAAGTATGAGATAAAAAGTGGAAATAAGATAAAAAGTCAAAATATGAGATAAAAAGTCAAAATTATGAGATAAAAAGTCAAAATTACAAGGTTAAAAAGTCAAAATAACGAGATAAATAGTCAAATTTACAATATAAAAAGTTATAATAATGAGATAAAAAGTGGAAATAATGTGATAAGTCAAAATTACGAGATAAAAAGTCGAAATAACAAGATAAAAGTTGAAATTATGAGATAAAAAGTCCAAATTATGAGATAAAAAGTCGAAATAATGAGATAAATAGTAACATTTACGACATAAAAAGTCATAATAATGAGATAAAAAGTGGAAATAATGCGATGAGTGGAAATAACGAGATAAAAAGTGGAAATAACAAGATAAAAAGTCAAAATACGAGATAAAAAGTCAAAATTATGTGATAAAAAGTCAAAATTATGAGATAAAAAGTCAAAATTACAAGGTTAAAAAGTTGAAATAACGAGATAAATAGTCAAATTTACAACATAAAAATTTATAATAATGAGATAAAATTGGAAATAATGTGATAAGTCAAAATTACGAGATAAAAAGTCGAAATAACGAGATAGAAAGTCGAAATAACAAGATAAAAGTTGAAATTATGAGATAAAAAGTCCAAATTATGAGATAAAAAGTGGAAATAATGTGATAAGTTTTTTTTTCAGTGGCGAAAACGGACTTCCATAAAAACAATTGTAATGTTTTCTTTATATTGTTATACATTTACTTGTATTGGTGCTATTATTAGAGTCCTGTAGACATGAAATAACACCCCTATAGTCACCTTTACACTCCTATTCTTACCTCCTACATTGCGCAACTCTTAAGCACAAACTGCAGGTTCACTGCAAGGACATAAGACACACATAAGCCACTGTTTTAAGCATAGCATGCTACCAAGCTAACTAGTTAGCCTTCTTCTAAACAAAGTGTTTCAAATGGAGTGGGGAGGAAGGGCAAAGTAAGAAACCCAAAAGTAGGCCATAGTCAAACTGATTTTCAAAGAAAATGATAATAAAAAGTGTAATAACGGTCTCAAACCACGGTCGCGTGTGTCTTATTCCCAGTCAGCCATTTTGAATGAAGTTTGGCTCCGATGGCAATGTGGTCTGGCTGGAATCTTAAGTCTGGTATTTGACATGGACCAGCACTCCTGATTCTACAGGCCCTGGCCAGATTACAATAGATGAACATGGCAACACATCAAGGCTGAAATCTGATTAGACAAAGCAAATGGAACATACATTCATCCAATTTCATGGAACAAATACGACAAATCAATTCAAACAGCAGCAAAAATGGAGGACTGAAAAGAAGGAAAAGTAGTGTGATGTATGGCTAATGGCTCCGAGTCACGGTCATCTATCTAATATCATAAAGGAAGTATGATCAACTCCGAGGAATTTCTTGCAATTTGGTGTACGACACAGATGCGTCACATGTCGGTACACATTATTTTCATACACAGTCTGCAACAATCTGGCCTCTTGATGGCTAAAGCTAAGAAGCTTTCTCTTGTAGAACTTGGTAAGACAAGATAAGTCATTCCACATTTTTGTAGAATTTTGGGGGGTGGGGGTGTGGTAAAAAAAAGGCAATTTTTCATTCGGTTTTAAAATTTTGATCAGGTCTGTAATCAGAATCATCAACTAACATACAATATAATTCATTTTTTACGGCAGTGATCGGACAAATTTCAGGTAAAAATGGCTAACGCTTGCCCTGTTCTTTACACTGTCCGCTTGTGTCGAGTTGTGTCAGTATTTTGTTGCGCAAACCCTTCTCCCGGCTCGATGTTGACATCCCTCCTCTGATTTCGGATCGGCATTTGCAATAAAATGAGTAGTAATTAGATTCAGCTCTACTCACGATCATGATCCAGGTTCAAGTCTTAAACAATGCACAACAATGAGCCAATTCAAGAAACAATACAAGCAGATGTTTGCTAAATACAAGGATGAAAAGCAGGGGTCTCAAACACGCAGCCCGCGCGGGCCGCAAGTTTGAGACCCGTGGTTTAAAGCTAAAGTGAAATCAGCTCCAGCCCGTCGATTTCGGCTCGGGTAGGAGCGCAATGCAATTGCGGGTTATCATGTAGTACGCTGTAGTGCAGGCGTCTCAAACATGTGGCCCGCAGGACACTAGTTTGAGGCCCCCGCCTTGATATGAAAGTTTAATTTTTGTTAGTTTTTTTTAAAGTTTAAAATTTAAAAAAAATCAAGGAGGGGGCCTCAAACTAGCATCCTGTGGGCCGCATTTGGCTCGCGGGCCGCAAGTTTGAGACCCGTGGTTTAAAGCTAAAGTGAAATCAGCTCCAGCCCGTCGATTTCAGCTCGGGTAGGAGCGCAATGCAATTGCGGGTTATCATGTAGTACGCTGTAGTGCAGGCGTCTCAAACACGCGGCCCGCGGGCCAAATGTGGCCCGCAGGACACTTGATATGAAAGTTTAATGTTAGTGCGGCCCGTGCAAGTTTGATATGGATGCTGTATGGTATCATGTACCCAGAAAAAAATATTACATTTGATTAATGTTCATGTTAAAGGTTAAATAACTGTTAATAGTTATCCTCCCTATCCGTGTGGAAGTGGTAAGTTTTTGGTTTTTTTAAAGTTTAAAGGAAATAACTTGAAGGCTACCGTTTAGGTGGCTAGCTCTCTAGTTTGCGAGTTAGCATGTGTCTCAAGACCCTGCAGTTGCGCAATATGTTGTAAATAAAAAGAGTATAAATGTGACTATAGTCGTGTTTTGTCATGTCTACAGGGCTCTAATAATGCTTTGTTCATTTTAATATGAAAAAAAGCATTTGTCTACCCACCAATTATAAGTGGTTAAATAAAAGATTAAAAATATATAGAAATGTAATAAGCAATAAATATTTTTTGGCCGTTTTCCCCTCAAATCCCACTTCACAATACGTCACAATGGTATCGATTCGATACCGATACTTATTACAATTGGTGTCGACTGTATCGATGTTTGTATCTCTCCGCCAGACCCTTATATGGCTTTTTATGAATGATAGAAGGGTAACACACACACGTTATCACACACACATGGGCCAAGCTGATAAAGAGTGAAAGGGGAGGGGGGGGGCATGTGTCTACGTCACAACCCAGGGCCGGGCCGAGTGCTGGGGCTCAGTAGGGCTGAACGGTCTGCTCCACACGCTCACTGCAGTGGAAGGGACGCGGTTGGAGGGATGGACGTCCACGCACGGCCCTCTCTCCTTTCACAGAAGCCTTATTAAAAAAAAAAAATGTGGATCTCGGCTGAACTCTTCGTATCGACACAATGACGCAGTGTGACTTTCTGGTGTAAAAAAACAAAAACAAAAAACAAAACAAAACAAAAAAAAAAAACGAGGAGGAGGAGGCCTTTGACAGTTGCTGGCGGTAAGTGAGCTTCTATCCACGCTAACGTCTGCAAAGCGTAGCCATGCCAGCTAACCATGATATGATACAGCAGAAAGCACGACTCATATATGGTGGTTGGACTTTATCGGCGCATTTTTTTTTTTTAATTTTTTTTGCTGACAACTTGTCTTTGCGTCATACCTGCACATAAGGGTGTTGGCTACCTCAGCTCGATGAGGCGTTTTTTGATCTGCTAGCTTAGTGACGTAAGGGCACTTAGCTTACGCTAGCAAACGTAAACAGTAGCATGAGTTGACAGTCGGCTTCCTGGCATTCTTCACACAAAACGTGTCACTTTTGTCACAATAAGTAGACACCAGTGCATAAATACTGTTGACGTGTCCCGTCGTGATTTAGACAGCTGTTTGTAATGTAATAAAACATGTTAAGCATACAACCAAGCACAGCGGCAACACTGCTAGCTATTACGTATTTTAGCTAGCTATTACGTACTTTAATAACGTCAGCCGTGAGCTAACAACCTTAGAAGCCAAACTAGTGTTAGCACTAGCATGTCCCATTGCTGCTGAGTTTACTGACCACTTGTTTTGCTGCGTGAATAACACTTTTTGAACTAATGCCTAAACTGTAGAAAACTGGCATAGGATGGAACCTTTTGTGTGAGTGTCAACACAGCCAATCACTCACCTATAGATCATGTGGAGTACATAACAAAGGTATTATAAAGAGGTAAAACAATACAATGCAATGTTTTTCCACTGTCCGTGTTTCCTTAGTTTACAAAGAGATAAAATTATACTTTGGCGACCAATGCATGACATCAAACCGCCCCACAAATTCAGTTCACAACAAATAACATTTGAGCAGCTGATTGCTAAAAAAAAAAATTTTGGACTAAGTACTCCTGTCATTTTGTGGATCTTTGGCATAATTCTTAAAAATACAGGTGCTCCTTGATGCACGGTGTTCCGTGTTATGACAGACACGTTCCCAGAAGAGAAATAAAAACTTAATTTGGTCTTTAAACATGAGACTCGCTCGATAACTGGGTACATAGCGTGTAAAATTCGTGCTTCGCGCATCACAAGAATGCCATGTGTGCCTCGTGCTGGGCGGATGAACACAGTAGCCACGTTTACATGAGGAGTTTTTCCTCTTTCCAAATGGAATCTTTCCGAATGACCTTTCCGAAAGCAATGGTATACATGGAAAAGGAATATTCCAATGGCGTGTCTACATGCGCCGCTATAATCAACCAGAATAGTCAATGGGGCATGCCCAGTAAAACGTAAACATCAACATCACTTGATACCGATCTTTCTCTAGTTGGAATAACTCCGTATTGCCAGATTTTCCTTCGTCCAGTCTTGAAATTTAGACTGAATCAAAAACAAACTTTCCTTAGCAGTCCAGTGCCGATTGCTGGCCTCCATTTTTTAAAATGGAAGAACGTCTGGAGCTGCGTGTTACGTCATATCTCAGCATTGGCTGAAAGAACGCACTCGGGAACAGGAAAAGATAAAGTTCTTAAATCTTGCTAATATTTTATAATTAAGCTCGCCACATGTTTTATATAGATATGTATTTTCTTTTTGAATAATAGTGGACTTGTGAATGGCGTATAGAAGGGTTTAGATTCTGTTCCACAGATGGCGCTAATGCACACCAAAGCTGCTTGCCAACCGCCAATAAACAACAGAAGAAGAAAAACACCAGGAAGAAGAACGCAGTCTGACAACTTTCCGTTTGAGCGGGTACAAGATACCTCAATCGGATTGGCAAAAGGAATATTCCACCCCTGGGAATCCTATTATATATTCATTCGGGTTGGGAATGAGGTGTATACAAAGGTTACATTCTTTCCCTTTCAGCAAATAACCTGAATGGAATTGGAATATTTGGGTCCATGTATACGTGGCTAGTGTGTGCCTGCTCAGCTGCACTTTTGAAGTCTAATGAAGTTTTGAAGTCTAATGCAGCGATGGCGTTTTTAATCTGACAAATCTTAAGTAAGTTTAATCAATTGTAGAATTATTACAGCTTCTGCTTGGATTGCCTGGACTGCGGCAGCTGTTGAACTCCGAGTATCTCGTGTCTAACTCATCTGTCACTCATTTGTCAGGACTGATGGCTCCAGAGTGACGTACCATGGCGCTAACAATCCCCCCAGTGAAGCTCAAATGGCTGGAGCACCTCAACAGCTCATGGATCACAGAGGACAGCGAGTCCATAGCCACACGAGAAGGTGTTTCCGTGTTGTACTCCAAGCTCCTGGCTAACAAAGAGGTGGTGCTGCTCCCCCAGCAGGTGCTATGTCTCAAGGGCCCCCAGCTGCCAGACTTTGAGCGCGAGTGTCTCTCCAGCGACGAGCAGGAGCACTACTTGGATGCTCTTCTTGGCAGCCAGCTAGCTTTGGCCAAGATGGTGTGCTCCGACTCGCCCTTTGCCGCCGCCCTGCGCAAACGGGTGCTGGTCCTCCAGCGAATCTTTTATGCACTTTCCAACAAGTACCACGACAAGGGGAAAGTGAAGCAGCAGCAGCACTCTCCAGAGAACACCTCGGGCTCGGCGGATCAGCACTGTGTTAGCGAGCGACCCCGCTCCAGCACTGACGCGCTCATTGAGATGGGCGTCCGCACAGGCCTCAGCCTTCTTTTTGCTCTGCTGCGGCAAAGCTGGATGATGCCGCCTCCACCGGGCCCGTGCGGGTCAGCCGGCGCCAACCTAAACTTGTGCAATGATGTCATTCGCACGGCCATTGACGTGGTTAGTTCCCTGCCGCCCCTCTCTCTGGCCAACGAGAGCAAGATCCCACCGATGGGCCTGGACAGTCTGGCGCAGGTCACCACTTTCCTCAAGGGGGTCACCATGCCAAATTCCGGGGCGGATATCTTAGGGCGAAGACTCGCCTCCGAGTTGCTGCTCGGGCTCGCCTCCCAGAGGGGCTCCCTTCGCTACTTGCTGGAATGGATTGAGATGGCGCTGGTGGCATCGGCTGTGGTCAGCACCATGGAGCAGAGCAAGGCACTACAGAGCCAGGAGGGGCTCATCGGCTATGATTGTTTCATGAACATCCTCATGCAGATGAGACGCTCGCTGGTAAGTAAACAAGCTTTGTTTTTGCTCAGTTCGCAAATTTTCCTTTGGCATTTCATTTCAACGTGCCACTGGGCTTCCTGTCAATTGTTTTATTTATTTTGAAATTGATTCACTATTGATTCAAAGTCTAACAGCCGGGCAATTCCGACATCAAACATGCCGGGTTCCCTCTCATCATTGTCAGACTCAGTCTCGTCGTCAGGCGGCTGTTCAGCAATGATGTCAGCTTTTTCGCCAGAGCTCAGGCAACGGTTCTAGCACATACCTTAGCCCGAGCATCCACAATCCGTTCACATATGGCGGCGTAACTCGCCCGGCGCCGTCATCCGTCCATCGCTCTCACGCCGCTTGCAACTTCACTTTGAATGCGGACGCAAGGGACTTGTGGCATTTTCCCTTTCGGCTCAAAATGAAACTTCACTGTTTGCACTGCACCCTTTCTGGTTTCATATTTACTGCATGTTAAATATTTAAGATAATATTTTTTTTTATATTAGTCAAGTGACAACACAACAACAAAAAAATCCAAGCCTACATGGCCCTGTGTGAAAAGAACATCATACCAGCAGTAAAATAAAGCGGTGGTAGTGTGATGGTCTGGGGCTGTTTTGCTGCTTCAGGATCTTGAAGACTTGTTGTGATAAGTTTGGCAAACATGCAACAAAAAAACGCTTCATATAATGAAAAACATTGATTAATCTGATTTATTTCAGGGTTCCTCAGCAGATCGCAGCCAATGGAGGGAACCTACACGGAACCCCGATGGGCTGTGCTCCTTGTATGAGGCAGCACTCTGTCTTTTTGAAGAAGTAAGACTTGTTTTAAGTTGTTTTATGTTGACATTGCACCCTCTTTGTATACATTTTTTTAACCTAAAAAAACTGTACAGAGGGGCTGCACGGAGGTGGAGTGGTTAGCGCACAGACCTCACAGCTCGGAGACCAGGGTTCAATCCCACCCTCGGCCGTCTCTGTGTGGAGTTTGCATGTTTTCCACCGTGCATGCGTGGGTTTTCTCCGGGTACTCCGGTTTCCTCCCACATTCCAAAAACATGCTAGGTTAATTAGCCACTCCAAATTGTCCATAGGTATGAATGTGAGTGTGAATGGTTGTTTGTCTATATGTGCCTTGTGATTGGCTGCATGGCGACCAGTCCAGGGTGCACCCCGCCTCTCGCCCAAAGACAGCTGGGATAGGCTCCAGCACTCCCCACAACCTGGTAGAAGATGAATGAATTAATGAATGTATACAGAGGGCACGCCCATAAATAGTCTCCTTTTTTCCCCAGGTGTGTCGAATGGCGTCAGACTACTCCCGCACCTGCGTCAGTCCCGACAGCATCCAGACGGGCGAAACCCCTGTGGTCTCTGAGACCTGTGAGGTGTACGTGTGGGGAAGTAACAGCAGCCACCAACTCGTGGAAGGGACGCAGGAGAAGATCCTGCAGCCCAAGTTGGCCCCCAGCTTTGCCGATGCCCAGACAGTAAGACACGATGTTGGCGGGTGGGAAGTTTAGTTAGTTAGTTAGGTTGGGAGGGGTTGATATGCGGGTTGGTTCGGAGTCATTAAACTGCCGTTGTGGAGGCAAACGAGCATTTTCGACAGTTGATATCCGCCCCCCCCCACGACCTTCTTGTTTGCGTTGTAGCCTCGTTACCTTTTATAGGAGGACGCGATGGTTACATGATGACAACCAAACCTAGTTAGCATTTCTTCACTCTTCAACAGATTGAGGCAGGCCAGTACTGCACCTTCGTAATCTCTTCCGACGGCTCCGTGCGGGCCTGCGGGAAAGGAAGCTACGGTCGCCTCGGCCTCGGAGACTCCAACAATCAGTCCACACTCAAGAAGCTGACCTTTGAACCTCACCGTGCCATCAAAAAGGTGTCATCCTCAAAGGGGTCAGATGGCCACACGCTGGCCTTCACGACGGAGGGTGAGGTGTTCAGCTGGGGCGATGGCGACTACGGCAAGCTCGGTCACGGGAACAGCTCGACACAGAAATACCCAAAACTTATCCAAGGGCCGTTGCAGGGAAAGGTAGGGTGTGCAAATTAAAGGTGCCACGACATAACGGATAATGTACAGTATTTGTATAATACCATGTGTTTTGTTTGGCCTTTTCTACCAGGTGGTTGTGTGTGTAGCAGCCGGCTACCGACACAGTGCTGCGGTCAGCGAGGAAGGAGAGCTGTACACATGGGGGGAAGGTGACTTCGGAAGACTGGGTAAGTCGTCCACCTTAAGTGCAGTGGAACCCGTTTAATGTCGACGCTGTAACTCAAACCAAAGCTTGCACATTCACTGGTGACATTCGGCATGGATATAAGACAAATGGGCGACAATAAAATGATTTTTTAATTTATGGTAGATTATTGACATCGCTCATTTCATATACTGCATTTCACACTTTTCATAATCTCTCATTCATTGCGGTTAATATGGTTCCAGACTCCGTTATAATAAGTTCATGTCCCCAAAGTAGGATTTCTGATTGGTGCTGGAGCCTATCCCAGCTGTCTTCGGGCGAGAGACGGTGTACACCCTGGCCGGCCAATCCCAGGGCACATATAGACAAACAACCATTCACACTCACATTCATACCTATGGACAATTTGGAGTTGCTAATTAACCTAGCATGTTTTTGGAATGTGGGAGGAAAACCGGAGTACCCGGAGCAAACCCACGCATGCACGGGGAGAACATGCAAACTCCACACAGAGATGCCCGAGGGTGGGATTTAACTCTGGTCTCCTAGCTGTGAAGTCTGCACACTAACCACTCGACCGCCATGCAGCCCACGCATAGATTATAGTCATAATTTCCTTGCATAAGCCGTCCGTCATGTAACAGTCGTGTTTGTGAAATGCAGGTCATGGTGACAGCAACAGCCGAAACATTCCCACTTTGGTCAAAGACATCAGCAACGTGGGAGAAGTGTCATGTGGAAGCTCTCATTCTATCGCGTTGTCAAAAGATGGCCGCACTGTCTGGTCCTTTGGAGGAGGAGACAATGGTTTGTAACCGCTTCACACAATTGTTGGCTAACAGACACTAAACACCGTCGTCATATTTGTATGATTAAATTTGTTGTCCTACAGGCAAACTTGGTCATGGTGATACTAATCGTGTTTACAAGCCAAAAGTAGTGGAAGCCCTACAAGGGATGTTCATCAGAAAAGTGTGTGCCGGAAGCCAGTCTTCTCTTGCCTTAACGTCCACTGGACAGGTAAGTCACACCTAAGTCACACCTAAGTCACAAAGCAATCATTTCGCTTCTCAGTGTATGTGAGTGAAAAATAGCCTACAGCAGGGGTCACAAACTCAATTTACCTGGGGGCCACTGGAGCTAGGGTCTGGGCGAGGCTGGGCATTTATTAAAAACTTTTTCAGTGCTTTGGTTCCGATTTTCTACAATAAAAGCTCTGATAAAACATTCCACTGTTCTCAAATATCTTCATTTTTATTTTTCTGCACAAAATAAGATGAAAAATGAATAAACCAATCAAAAATAAAGAAAGGCAATCAATCGGTAATAAATAAATAAATATAATAACAATAATAAAACGGCAAATAATAAAAACTTAAGAAACCACATATAGTTGGTGGGTAGACAAATGATTTTTTTCATATTAAAATGAACAAAGCATTATTAGAGCCCTGTAGACATGACAAAACACGACTATAGTCACATTTATACTCTTTTTATTTACAACATATTGCGCAACTGCAGGGTCTTGAGACACATGCATACTCGCAAACTAGAGAGCTAGCGACCTAAACGGTAGCCTCCAAGTTAGTTCCTTTAAACTTAAATAGCCAAAAACTTACCACTTCCACACGGATAGGGAGGATAACTATTAACAGTTATTTAACCTTTAACATGAACATTAATCAAAGGTAATAATTTTTTCCTGGGTACATGATACCATACAGCATCCATATCAAACTTGCGCGGGCCATACTAACATTAAACTTTCATATCAAGGCGGGGGCCTCAAACTAGTGTCCTGCGGGCCACGTGTTACAAAATGACTAATTTTGACCCTAGCAGGAATTCTTGGAACCATGAAAATAATGTGCTGTTCTGTGGTCACTACGTCTTTGACCAAACTGACCAATTAAAAGCTATTTTAGGCAGCAGCTGTACCATTACGCCACTGGTACTGGCACATGACAAAGTCCGGTCAAATTACACGGGTGCAACTGTATTGAACAATGTAAAACAGGAATGCTTTAGTGATGTTCTCTCATGTCATGTTTACGTTTATAGGTTTATGCTTGGGGTTGCGGTGCTTGCCTAGGTTGCGGTTCTTCGGAAGCAACAGCACTCAGACCTAAACTCATCGAGGAGCTCGCCACAACCAGGGTGGTGGACATCTCCATCGGGGACAGTCACTGCCTGGCTCTGTCTCATGGTATTTTTTTTTTTTCCATTCGATTTCTTTTAAAAATCCATGTTGATGGTAACAATAAACAGCACCGACTGACAACAGGGTGCCATTATTTGGTCCCCGATGTGTGCTAAATGTTGTTAGTCACTGTGTTGATGTTTGCATTTCACCAACGCAGGACACACAATGGGCTGTCTTGTATTAGCACGAGTTACTGTAAACAAATGAACATTAGCGTGGTCATCATATAAAATTCCACAAACTGCATTATTAGATAATATTACATGTTTAATGTGCACAAATGAGCTCAGTGCAGTACATGAAATTGCATTTTCTCAACCCAACTAATATCTACAGACAATGAAGTATACGCATGGGGGAATAACTCCATGGGCCAGTGTGGGCAGGGCAATTCCACAGGGCCAATCACAAAGCCCAAAAAGGTGGTAGGCTTGGATGGAGTCACTGTACAGCAGATCTCAGCCGGGACGTCCCACAGTCTGGCGTGGACAGCCCTCCCCAGAGACAGGTCAGATTCGTTCTTTTGCCACAGTATCCCGAATTGGTTTGTTTACAATATGAAAAACATTCTTTTTGCTTTTTAGGCAAGTGGTTGCCTGGCACAGACCTTACTGTGTTGACCTGGAGGAAAGTACTTTCTCCCACTTACGCTCTTTTCTCGACCGCTATTGTGATGGCATCAACAGCGAAGTTCCTCCTCTGCCCTTCCCTTCATCCAGGTAAATATGCCTAACTTGATTCTCTTTAAAGATGGCTGCACTTTCCTGTCTTTTATTCTGCCCAATGTATGTTTCTGTCATGTCTCGGTGCATCATCAGTACATGCAAATTTGGATATGAATGTCAATTTGAGATTATTATGCTACTGTATTTCATAAATTCAACGGAGACTAGTTGTGTTATTTTCGAGGTCTAGAGATTTCTGCAAGAGAAAATGTGTGAAGTCTGGAGTGTTTCTCTTTGCGACACTTGCAACACGGCGGTCGAGTGGTTAGCGTGTAGACCTCACAGCTAGGAGAGTTCTATTCCACCCTCGGCCATCACTGTGTGGGTGGAGTTTGCATGTTCTCCCCGAGCATGCGTGGGTTTTCTCCGGGTACTCCGGTTTCCTCCCACATTCCAAGAACATGCCAGGTTAATTGGCCACTCCTATTATGTCCACTTTTTTGGATAATTTGTAGAGTCAATGTGACTATAGGGGTGTTATTTCATGCCTTCAGGTCTCTAATAATGTTTAGGTTTAACTATGAAAATATTCTATTTATAAATAAGGAATCATACTAAATCGCATGGTGTGACGTGGTTAGCGCACAGGCCACACAGCTGGGTGGCCCGGGTTTGATTCCCCACTCGGGCATCTCGGTGTGGAGTTTGCATGTTTATACCCGATTTTCTCCGGGTACTCCGGTTTCCTCCCACATTCCAAAAACATGCTAGGTTAATTAGCGACTCCAAATTGTCTCCTAGCTGTGAGGCCTGCACGCTAACAACTCGAGCGCCGTGCAGCCCAAAATAAAGCTCATACATTGCCTTCATTTTTAGGGAACATCATAACTTCCTTAAGCTGTGCCTTCGGCTTTTGTCCAATCATCTGGCTCTGGCCCTTGCCGGGGGAGTGGCCACAAGTATCTTAGGTCGGCAAGCCAGGCCTCTGAGGAATCTTCTCTTCAGATTGATGGACTCTTCCGTACCAGATGAGATTCAGGAGGTAATGAAACACAACACCACACCCAGCGGACAGCGTCTGATTTTTTGTCATAGTAATGCAGTTGTTGAGTCACACTGAGTCACATTTTACAAAAAGAGCTGAGCAATGAATTATATGCAGCAATCGGTTGAAAATTGGAAGCTTTTGCCAGATCTGGTGACAATGCGTATGTGTGTGTTTTTCAGGCAGTGATTGAGACGCTATCCGTAGGAGCAACCATGCTTCTGCCCCCACTGAGAGAGAGAATGGAGCTTCTTCATTCCTTGCTGCCCCAAGGCCCTGACAGATGGGAGAGTCTGTCCAAAGGACAGGTACCCTATGCATGCCAAGTGTAGAGGTTGCATAAAAGTGTCTATATTATCAATGAGTATATTTGAAAAATATTCAAAACTCATGTCCAATGATACGTTTCAATACCAATGGAAACTACAACCACCATAGACAACTCTCGTCTAGTTCTGTCTAGTCCAGGGGTCTCAAACTCAATTTACTTGGGGGCCACTGGAGCTCAGGTTTGGGTGAGACTGGGCATCAGGTTTTCCAAAAAAAAAAAAAAAATGTTTTTTATTTATTAAAAACAAAATATCTTACTTTTTATTTTTCTAAACAAAATAAGATGAAAAATAAATAAACAAATCAAGAATAAAGAAAATCAATCAATCAGTCATAAATAAATAAATATACTAATAATAATAATAAAACGGCAAATAATAAAAACTTAAGAAACCACATATAGTTGGTGGGTAGACAAATGATTTTTTTCATATTAAAATGAACAAAGCATTATTAGAGCCCTGTAGACATGACAAAACACGACTATAGTCACATTTATACTCTTTTTATTTACAACATATTGCGCAACTGCAGGGTCTTGAGACACATGCTAACTCGCAAACTAGAGAGCTAGTGACCTAAACGGTAGCCTTCAAGTTATTTCCTTTAAACTTAAATAGCCAAAAACCTACCACTTCCACACGGATAGGGAGGATAACTATTAACAGTTAGTTATTTAACCTTTAACATGAACATTAATCAAGCGTAATAATTTTTTCTGGGTACATGATACCATACCATATCAAGGCGGGAGCATCAAACTAGTGTCCTGCGGGCCACATTTGGCCCGCGGGCCTCGTGTTTGAGACCCCTGGTCTAGTCAGACTAGAGCTGAGCTGAGCAGGCTTCATCAATTTATGCTCAAAGACTAGACAGGACACCTCATCAAGTCCTAGTCCAGTCTAGTACTATCATGAATTCATGCTCAAAGACTAGGTAGTTCCAGTTTGGTCGAGTCCTATCTGGTCCTAGTCTGACTAGCTGTAGTCTGTAGAATATCTGACTAGGGCTAGAACAGAGCTAGCTGTCTTAAGCTAAGAAGTCTAAAAGTGTGTGTTTGTCCCCACAGAGAATGCAGCTGGACATCATCCTGACCAGTCTCCAGGACCACACCCATGTAGCTTCCCTCCTGGGATACAGCGTTCCTGCCGATGGCCCGGAGGTGCTTACCTGCGGCCTGGGGTTTACAGCTTCCCCAGATCCCGATTACAGTGCCCCAGCAGGCCACCCCGACACACATCTAGCGGAAATCCTCATGAAGACGCTACTGAGGAATCTTGGTTTTTACACTGTAAGTACTGGACACGGGCTTTGAATGACTGTAACAGAATACAATTAAAATGTGAAAGGGTTTTTACTATGGGAATCTGTTTAATTTGGCCAATTTACTGTATTTTCCGGACTATAAGCCACACTTTTTTTCATAGGTTGGCTGTTCCTGTGACTTATAGTCCAGAGCGACTTATCAATGAAAAAAGTGTTCATGTTACATAAACACTGGACACCTTTCTGTTCATGTTTATTTTTTGTGTAGCTGAATAAGCATTGTGTTAGCATATCTTACACCTATTCAGCCTGTTCTATATAGAACTTGCCTTCTAAGAGGACATAATGTCTGTTTTGGTCAAGTAGTTTGTAAAATAAATTACCTGTAAAAAAAATGTGACTTGTTTTTTTTCCTACCTAATTATGCATTTTTTTGGCCTTGTGTGACTTACACTCCGGAGCGACCCCGTAAATGCTTGCGTTCTGATATGTTATTGTTTCCCATGCAGGATCAGGCTTTTGGTGAGCTGGAGAAAAACAGCGACAAGTTGCAGCAGGGCACGTCCTCTTCCGACAGCAGCCAACCAGCTCACCTCCACCAGCTCCTCTGCTCCCTGCAGAAGCAACTATTAGCCTACTGCCACACTAACAACGTGACTGAGGTAGGGACACCTAACTGCTTTTGGGGATGTGCTGCCTGTTCAGACACAATAGCTCATTTATAGGAAGCCAGGTTGAAAATGTCAATATCAAAAATGATATTAGGATGATTCACAATCGGCTCGCTTGCCCCTTTGAAATGTTACGTAACAATTATTCTCTGACCCCAGCTTCAAAATTTGTTATTAATAGCCGAGAGTTGAGTAGTTTCCCCACAGCACATTGGCGGTCGTGACCGGTAGAGAGGCATTATTTGTCTCTACCCATCGGCTTTTGCTGCACTGTTTCTGCCCTTCTGCTTTGTGAACCCAGCCAATCAGGCGCGAGAAAGCACAGAGACATATTGTTGCATGCGATTTTCAATAGCGATTGTGTCATACATGGAGCACCCACTTGATTTTTATTAAATGGAAGCTACTGACTTTGTGCTGTTGTGAGTATAAATGCCGACACAAACAAGAAGCCTCTTTTTCAATTTGTGGTTTAAATTCCATTGCATGGTCACCTGCACAAATACGGGTAAACCTTTTGTATCCTTCCAGCTGGTCATTGGCAGTCAGAGGTAGTGGTTGGTCAACTTGAGTGTGACATAGACAATATTGTTGCTATCATGCTACAATTTTAATTTTAATTTTAATTTTAATTTTAATTTTAATTTTAATTTTAATTTTAATTTTAATTTTAATTTTAATTTTAATTTTAATTTTAATTTTAATTTTAATTTTAATTTTAATTTTAATTTTATGTTTCTGGAAGCAATAGAAGTAAATGTGCAAGCAGTGGCTATTTTTGGTTTCGGTCATGTCGACAACCGCTTATGTTGACATGAGTCAGAGTGGCATTGACTTAAGCGGGTTCCACATTACTCCACATTTACGGAGTTTCCTGCCTCTCTGATTCCAAGAAGGCGTTTTGTACATCCTTGTTGTGTGTTTGCATTGTGTTTTTATTTATTTATTTTTTTACAGAACTCCAGCAGCGTAGCTCTGCTCCATAAACATTTGCAGCTCCTTCTGCCTCACGCCACAGATATCTTCTCCCGTTCAGCTACTTTGATCAAAGAAAGTTCCTGGAATGGCAGCGTACGCGAGAAGCTACAAGGTGCGGATGAGTTACTACTGTTAAAATACCTTAGTACTGCTGCCTCGTTGGTATCTTCACCAACTAAACTCCTCCATGCCTTAATAGT
Organism: Doryrhamphus excisus; assembly: GCF_037039965.1. Classification (NCBI taxonomy): domain Eukaryota; kingdom Metazoa; phylum Chordata; class Actinopteri; order Syngnathiformes; family Syngnathidae; genus Doryrhamphus; species Doryrhamphus excisus. The sequence continues at coordinate 28,961,579 of NC_136357.1, read as the reverse complement.
TTTCCTTTGTAACTCTCAGATTTTCAAGTTTTCTGAAAATGTCCCCAATGTTTCTGTCCTTCCCAGATGTGATCTTTGTGTCAGCGGCAGGCAGCATGCTGTGTCAGATCATCAACTCGTTACTTCTGCTACCCGTGTCTGTGGCGAGGCCTTTGCTAAGCCACCTTCTTGACCTGCTGCCTCCGCTAGACCGACTCAATAGGCTCTTGCCTGCCGCCTCCCCTCTGGAGGACCAGGAGCTGCAGTGGCCTCTTCATGGTACGAAACGTAACGCTGGGTTTGAAGCCATCAATCGCTTCACCCCCATCAACGGTAACGAAACCATTGAATATCATTTCTTGCATTACCGTCTTAACTTCTAGGCACGTCAGACTTTGCCGAGCCGGGTTCTGGAATGTCTCTGCCGCAACCAGCACTGTCCTGGGTGTGGCTCGTTGACTTGGAGAGGACGGTAGCCTTACTGGTGGGACGTTGTCTCGGTGGGATGCTGCAGGGCGCCCCTACCTCTTTGGAGGAGCACGACACCGCTTACTGGCTCAAAACCCCGCTTTTCAGCAATGGCTTGGAGATGGACGTCCCACAGCTCGGTGAAGCAATGTCAAATTTAAAGCTTATTGTTTACTGTCTTTACGAGTTCAATATTAGTTTTGTTTTGTCGGAGATGATGACTTTTTCTTTTTGTGACTTTTCGTGGTTAAGATGCATCCATCAGCTCCTTGCTGGAGGCTGCGCTGTCGGACAATGAAGAACAGAAGCCTTTTGACTGCACAGTTCGCCCTGACTTGAGTGTCCTCGTGGATTTGGCTTTAGGCTCCTCCAAAGAACCTTCCAACAGCCTCTGGATCAGCATGCAAGACTACGCCATCAGCAAAGGTCTGCCTTCAACCAGCTATAGGGTACAGTGACTGTCGCTGCTACATGGGCTCATTATGCTGCGTATTATTTTGCAGACTGGGACAGCGCTTCGCTAAGCAACGAGTCCCTGTTAGATACTGTGTCCAGGTTTGTGTTATCCGCTTTATTGAAGCACACGGGGTTGCTCAAACAAGCGCACGGCGAGGGGAGGTAATGTGTAGCTTTGTACGTTTTTTTTTTTTTTAACGCCAACCCCAACTTAACTTTAATTGGTCAAAACATTTTGTCCTTTTAGAGACCACCCGTCCAAGTCCCTGGCAGAGGTCTATCGTAGTGTTTATATGGTACGAAATCGCCTGCTGGCGTGTAAGAATATGGATTTCATTCAGACGCGATCTTCATCCCGTGAGAGAAGGGTAAGTTACCATTGCATACGCACACATTATGTACACATTATTACTTGTTGTGATCACTCCTCTATAGGGTAAACTGAATTAATCTGAATTAATTCTTTTTTTACGATGTAAATGAAAGTAATATATCATTTGTGCTCATCTGGGAAGATTTCAGACAATCAGGACTCTCTAGACATGGATCCCCAGGAGCATTCATTCACTCGCACCATTGACGAGGAGGCAGAATTGGAAGAAAGAGCCGACCGTGAGAGAGAAGAGGGTCATCAGGAACAAGACGACGAAGAGGAAGACCGAGAGCACGAAGTCATGACGGCTGGAAGTAAGCACTTTGCCCTGTGCAGTTAAATGTCGCCATGCTTTCAGCATGCAAGCGTTAACCACATTCTACTGACGACATTACATAACATTACATTGAATATCATAGATTTACAGTTATTGGCATCACATATTTTAGTGGGAATCATTGGGTTTTCATTTGCCATCAAAAGAATGTACTTTAATTTGATATCCAGAATGGTTTATTTGGGTGGAAAAATTCTACAGCGTACATTTTTTTTTATAAAGGCTTAAAAAAAGCATTAAACATATTTTGATACAAATTTTATGTTTTTATTAGTAGGGGTCTCTTTAGATTTTGCGATATTAAAATATGACGAGATTTCTGTGCTGCCATCAATCGGCCACCGATCGGTATCTGCCGGTTATTAGTGAAAAAGCACTTTGTGAGAGTGATATAAGTTTTGCACCCTGCAAAACCCGCCACAAAAAAGATGTCTCACCAGGATTGGGTGAGCGAGCACTTGGCAGGCTGTGGTGAGTTTGAGGCTCGTGTTGTGATCATCCGTCGGGCAGCGGCTATAAAGCTCCCATCCCAACACCCTGTACTTGCAAGAGTGGACAAAAGGGGGGGTCAGCTGCGCTTCAGAAGGCGGCGGATGTGGCTGGAGGGGCCCAGCAGAGGCGGGCAAACCTGCTTTTCATTCAGATTTTTAGTTAGATTTTTAGAGGTTGACCCTGAGCATTAGTTCAGCACATGGATGAGTCATAGAACAACAACGAACAGAGTGAGCCCTTTTGTCAGTCATATAGTTGCGTTGTCTCTGTGAGGAGGAGGCTGGGCTGCTAGCATACACACACGGCAAAATAGTCGAGCCTCATGAGTTGCGATGCAAAGTAACACAATAGGAGGGAAAAAGATACTTGCAAAGCCAAATTGCCACAGGATGGATTTGTCAATGTTATGTGGCCATGTGGTTGTTAGCATCACGTGGGATTACGTAATCACATTGCTTGTTGAGCACACTAAAATGTGCATGCATATGTAAAATGCTTCATTTCGATTGCGAGTAAACTTGATTGATGCTTCATGTTGCTTGTCCTCTAACCTAGTATTATGTGTGTGTATGTGTGTGTATGTGTGTGCGTGTCGCACAACACAGAAATCTTTCAATGTTTCCTCTCAGCACGGGAGGTAGCTCGCAGTCGGGAACGAGAGAGGGCCACCAGCGCCGGCGTCGCCTCGAGCTCGGTTTCCAGGACCGCAGTTGCAGGAGTCGGTCCAGGAGGAGAGGAGGATGCCATTCTATCTCTAGAGGGCAGAAGGGACAGTGCGGTTCTCCCGGAAGGCCAGGACTTGTACACGGCGGCTTGTAACTCTGTGATCCACCGCTGTGCCCTGCTAATTCTGGGGGTGAGCCCCGTTTTGGGGGAGCTGACGAAGCAAAACCAGGAAGAGGGACAATCCGCTGCTGGAAATCAGGACTGTTTGAGCTTCATGACCAGGTTAGTTTGCGTGGATGGACTAAATAATTTAAAAAAATTATAATAAAAAATTTTATTTATTATTTTTATTTACAACATATTGCGCAACTGCAGGGTCTTGAGACACATGCTAACATCGCAAACTAGAGAGCTAGCGACCTAAACGGTAGCCTTCAAGTTATTTCCTTTCAACTTAAATAGCCAAAAACTTACCACTTCCACACGGATAGGGAGGATAACTATTAACAGTTATTTAACCTTTAACATGATAATAATTTTTTCTGGGTACATGATACCATACAGCATCCGTATCAAACTTGCGCGGGCCGCACTAACATTAAACTTTCATATCAAGGCGGGGGCCTCAAACTAGTGTCCTGCGGGCCACTTTTTTTTTTTGTTTTTGTTTTTACAGGAGTGAGAGTCTGAGCGCAGAGAGCCGCTCCGTGCAAAGCAGTCCCAGCTACAGGCTGATCAAATCCAGGAGCGAGTCAGACATCTCGCAGCCTGAGTCTGACGAAGAGGGATATAATCTGGTAGGTCATATGCTGTCACACACACACATTACATACACACATACATACCTGTACACAACACTGATATGTCTGTGTAGATTATCACTCTTAATTTAGTTTCATATTATTTGTTTATATTGCCTGATTACCACCTTTTAAATGCGGTTTTTAAACATTATTAGAGCCCTGATTATTAGACGTGCGATAACACCCCTTTAAATACCTTTACACTCGTATTAGCCAATATAGTACACATAATAACAGAAATTAAACCATTTAGGAGGGCTGCACGGCGGACGAGTGGTTAGCACACAGGCCTCACAGCTAGGAGACCCGAGTTCAATTCCACCCTCGGCCCTCTCTCTGTGGAGTTTGCATGTTCTCCCAGTGCATGCGTGGGTTTTCTCCGGGTACTCCGGTTTTCCTCCCACATTCCAAAAACATGCTAGGTTAATTAGCCACTCCAAATTGTCCATAGGTATGAATGTGAGTGTGAATGGTTGTTTGTCTATATGTGCCCTGTGATCGGCTGGCCACCAGCGTCAGTGTGTACCCCAGCTGGGATAGGCTCCGGCATTCCCCCACGACCCTTGTGAGGACAAGCGGTAGGAAATGAATGAATAAAACCATTTAGGACATAGGCTCATACAGGAAGTGACGTCGGGGGTTCAGAGTTGAGTTTCAGCCTGGCGTGGATTACGAACGCAACGGTAGCTCCTGCCGGGGATTATGGTGCCTGTTGTGAGATCATTTAAAAACTGCAATTAAAGCCCAATGTTCTGGTGACCAAGTCTGGTGCTTGTGTGTCTCACCTAACATTACAGTAACATTCTCAATTTGACTTCATTTAGCCATTTTTATGCTTGAAAGTGCTGAATTTGGGCAAAAATACGTACAGTTTGCCTATGTGTGCATATGTCTTGATTAATTATAGGCCGTATTGATTCATTAATATGTTTGAAAAACCATGATAGAGTGAAGCCATGAAATTCAAAGCTTAGAGTGGTGATGGTGACTGTATACCTGGTCTTTATCGTGGTCTTTTTTTTTTTATAGAGTGGAAGGAGAAATGTTGACCTGGACTTGGCATTCTCCCACAAAAAGAGAGGTAAACCTTTTTTCTGTCATATTGATAATGCCACCATTGTTTCTTGCTCAGCATCCAGAATGATCTGTTTTGCCTGAGATTCAGCAGTTGTCACTGTTTGCTGCTGCTCTTTAATGTGTACTAGTCAGCGTCCCTGACAAGTCATTACAACCCCACAGTTTGATACTATTTTTAAAAATCTTTATGTATCAAAGTTACTCTTGCCTTTCTGTCTTTTGATCTCCGTATGGCTAGTTTATTTGCTTCTCTTGGGGCAGTTGTGCCCCAAGCACAAGAGGAGCTCCAAGCACGTAAACAATGGCATGTTTCCTCCTCCAGTTAACCTGACTCTTCATCTGTCAAAAGCATCTCGCAATCATTTCACATAATTAGGGACATATGCCGATTTCAGTCCCGACGTACTGTAGGTTACTGTTTACTTTGCGAGCGCATAAACGGCAATTATGTAAAAGGTAAGCACTCAAAGCTAGTTTCATCCCGCAACCAATCACTTTGCAGTGTCATACAACTATTAGACAATGCCTGCTTAATACAGGGTTAGCCAAGATGATCCGACACATTTGTATGTTAAATAAAAGGCAAATAAAGTAAAAATTATTTTTGAAAAGTACATATAATGCCATTCTGTTTTGGCGGAGCAAATCAGTGGTTGATTTCGGTTTCAATGCCGATCCAGTTGCTCCAAAGTCGGTAACCCATAACAAGATGGTGTTTGGAGCTGGTACGGGATCATGTCTACCAAGATTGAATCAAGCATTGTTTTCAACAATGAAAACAAAATGGCGTTATATGAAAAAAAATTGCATATGTACTTTTCGAAAATAAAAACACTTTTTTGTTTCTTTACTTTATTTGCCTTTTATTTAACCTACAAACATGTCACATCATTTTTGCCTGACCTTGTACAATGCCTAAGACGATATACCTATGTATTTATCACTTATGTTTTTTATGAATTTATTTAAAATGATCAATAGTTGTACAGTCGAACACGAGAAGAACGATTTGTTCATACACTCCAGGTCAAAATTTTAAGACTAGCTGAAAAATGATGTGACTTGACAATATGCACTGTTGGATCTTAAGGCGGGTCTCGGTAGAGCTTCAATAAAGGAGAAATGGGAGACACAAAACACATTTGAGTCAGCAATTTATTGCAAACAAAAGTGAAAAAAGGACCAGTGACATTTTTCTCGGTCTGCCAACTTAACGTTTTTGTTCCATAACTGCCATTTTTGTTTCAAAACCTTACAATCCAATAGCGCATAATTCTTGCAATTTTTCAACTGGTCTTAACATTTTGAAAATGAAGTGCATATGAAAAGCATGGCCAGCATAATCAAGCGTGTTTTTGGTTATGTCCACAACCAATCTGCGGGGTGTCGACTTAAACGGGTTTGACCGGATTACAGGAAAAGGAAGTCCAATAATTTGCTTTGAATAAACTTATTGCCCAACAGAAACATCTTGCTGCTAACTTGTGTACCAGTAACTGACACTGGCACAAGGGCTTTTTTCTCATTTGTTTCATGCTAAAGTCCTTCATTTGAAAAAAAAAAAAATGTGTGAGGCTGTTGGTGCATGTGTTGCTTTGATATCCCTTCATGTATCTTTAAATGTGTTTACATTTATAATGAAGCACATGAGATAATATTGCACACACGCTCAAGCCGGAGTTTTCCAAAAGCCAAAAACCTATGTTGGCATGTGGACAAGAGGCCAAAAATACATAGGAAATTGTGCGTTTTTAAAATGTTTGTATTTGTGTGAACATGGCCTAGTTGGATCTCTGCGCCCATTCTAAATACAGTAAAGTCTCGTTATATCGATATTCTCGGGAGTCGGAAAAAATACCGATATAACCGGACTATCCATATATCCGATCCTGCGCCGAACTGCATTAAAAGTGGGCGTATCTTTGATATGGCATGTAATTTTCTCCTTGAGTTCATGGATTGCGTATCTAGCATGCTTTTGTACTACAATACATTTTGTACTACAGTAAATAAAAATAAACTTACGCTGTAGTGATTACCGGTTACCGGGACATAATTCACCCCGGAACTATCGATAGGGAAGGTGTTGCCACCCGTAGGGGTAGGCGCGAGGGACGGGTGTTTTCCGCTGTGTGTGCTGCACTCTGGTGGTGGAAGTGTGAAAAATAAAGTTGACTGGAAGCAGCCGTTCGCCGTGTTCTTTTTTGGTATTGAAATCCTTAAGCAAAGATTGATTTAAGCTGCTTTTGTATCGATATAAGCAGACCAAATTGGCTGGCGGGAGATGAAAAGGGCATCGTAGTAACCGGATTATCATAATAACCGGGTATCGTACTAACGGAGCTAATTATATCATAAAAAACTAGAAATTTGCCGGGAAATGAAAATAGTATCGTAATAAGTAGTAATTCGTTTTAACCGATATCGATATAACGAGACTTTACTGTAAGTCATATTGGCTGATGAAGGTTTGTGCCGGCATGAACAACCCGAAATCGGTATGTGATAAACATTTTCCAGTGGGACAGCAACGCTTTGCACTGAATGCGTGCTATGTGCTTCTGACAACATGTTGCAACCGTCAAAGAAATTTGATTCCGGCTTGATGTTGTTCTCACTCGCTCTTTATTTCCTCAGGTCTTCTTTATAGCTCTCCAGACTCCCTGGCAGAGTCCTGGTTTCGTGCGAAGCTGAGCCGCCAGCGCAGCTACAGCTCAGCATACTCCTATGAAGAATCAGACCTGGACCTGAACCGCTCTCTTGGTATTCATGCTCTGATTGAGAATATGATCAGCTTCATCAGCGGTGATGTTGGCCTGACTCCAGCATTCAAAGAACCAGAGGAAAGCATGTCCACCAGTCCACAGGCCACAATCCTGGCTATGGAACAGCAACAGAGCAGGGCAGAGGTGACAAACTCGGATACTGTGTTTCAGTATTTTTTTTTAATCCTATGGAAATGAATTGCAAAATGGCGAGGGATGACTGTATAATCTTAATGTTGCCACACGTGTAATGTCATGCTTTGTGTCTTCCAGCTGAGGTTAGAAGCTCTCCATCAAATTGTGGTGTTAATCGCTGGCATGGAGGAGAAAGGCTGCCAGCCAGGGAATACAGATCGTCCTTGCAGTGCCTTCCAGTCCTCTTCCCTACTCACCTCGGTCAGGCTGCAGTTTCTGGCTGGTTGTTTCGGCCTGGGGACTGTCGGCAACGGTGGGCAAAAGAGGGAGAGTGTGCAGCTGCACCACTATCAGGTAAGTAATGGAACAGTGTTGCTGCAGTTCGCCTTATTCTATTCTACTCTATTCAGCGGGATTTGAACCATTTCTTTTATCAAGCAACGTGTCCCGCAGATTGATTCACTGTAATCACTGTAATGTGTTTAGTGTCAGGGGTGGACTCGCCATTAAGCAAACACAATCAATTGCCTCGGGCCCCAAACGTCTCATAAAAACTGAGTTGCCAAAAAGTGTTTGCCCATTTCTGATTTCTTTTTTTTTTTTTTTTTTTTACACGTTTGTTGCACTTAAATCTTTCAAATCATCAAACAAGTTGAAATATTAGTCAATGACAAACATTGCCTCTGCCTGCCCTGTTATCTCGAGACAAACAAGAAATCCCGTCACGTATGACCGCCATCAAACGGCATGGCCCATTTATAGTTGAAAGCTGATTGTCGTGTACCCACGGTTCATGCCGGTTCTCTCTTTCCAGGATGGCGTCAAAGCAGCTAAGAGGAGCCTCCAGTTGGAAATCCAGACAGCGGTTCATAAAATCTACCAGCAGCTATCAGTCACACTGGAGAGAGCGTTGCAGGCGAACAAGCACCACATAGGTAATCAAATCTTGGAAATAAACGCAGCTCAAAATGGCCTGATGGTAGATGAGGCCACTATATCGGGGAAATATCGGGAGGAAAAAAGCCAATATCAGACATCGCTAGTTGTAATGTAATGAGAAAAGGCTGCAATTTTATGAGAATAATGTCATAATTTTATGAGTGAGCATAAAGTTTCAATATATTTTAAAAGAAACATTATTGTTTAAGTTGTCATTTTACGAGAATAAAGTGTTGCTGTTTTGTTTGTTTCTCATAATACCACAACATAAAAAACATAATATTATTTAATATAATTTTTTTTAATTTCTATTTTTTAATATTTAATATTTTAACTTCATGCTACTCAAATTAAATACTAAATAATATTATAATATATAAAATAATAATATATAATAATAATAATATAATAATAATATAATAAATATATAATATTATAATAAATAATACACTTGATTTGTAGTGCATTTGATGTTCTTTTTCCTCAGAATGCTAATAATATAATATAATACTGCTAATAATATATAGTAATATATTATATAATATATAATGCTTTTTGTTTGATTACACTTTTTTTAAAAAAAAATTATATATAATATTTTTATTTATATCTTTATTCTTGCAAAAGTATTTAGATTTTTCCATTTTTGTTGTTGTTTTCTCATTTAAATGAATTTTTTACAATGAGCCACGAGCTAACAACAAAACATCCGCAAGTTGCAACGGGCCCCCGGACCACACATTGGACACCCCTGTTGTACAGTGTTATGTTTTTATATTATCGTGCTAAATTGATGAAACTCTCGTGACTTGAACTTCACTGCAAGTCGTCCGGCCTTAACATTTTGCTCCTTTGTGTTTTGTTCCACGCAGAAGCCCAGCAGCGCCTTCTGCTGGTGACCGTGTTTGCCCTGAGTGTGCGTTACCAGCCAGTGGACGTTTCCCTGGCTATCTCCAGTGGGTTACTCAGCGTCCTGTCCCAGCTGTGTGGCACGGAGACCATGCTGGGACAGCCGCTTCAGCTTCTACACAAACCGGGAGTATCCCAGCTCAGCACCGCTCTCAAAGTGGCCTCCACCCGGCTGCTGCAGATACTGGCCATCAGTACTGGGTAACTGGTAGCTTATCAACCAAGAATACAGTAGGCATGATCATAAAACATTGGCTCTGCAATGTCATATGTCATTACAGGACATATGCGGACAAATTAAGTCCAAAGGTTGTCCAGTCATTGCTGGACCTCCTCTGTAGCCAGCTGAAGAACCTTCTGTCACAGGCAGGAGTTAGCATCCTGTCTTCTGAACAGCACCAAGACGGCAAACAAGAGGACTCGGCGGACTCTGAGAAGAAAGATTTCAGAGGTAACGACTATATTTTCTGGACTATAAGTCGCACAAGGACAAAAATGCATAATTTGGTAGAAAAAAAACATACATAAGTCGATGATTTATTACATCACGTCCTCTTGGAAGGCAAGTTCTAACACTAATGAAAGAATAGAGAACAGGCAGAATAGGTGTAAGATATGCTAACACAATCCTTATTTAGCTACACAAAAAATAAACATGAACACAAAAGGTAATGGTAATGGTTTAATTTCATTTGAACATGCATCAGATTACAATTGAATGCATCACATAATCAGTTCCCAGTTCCACACGTCCAAAAGGAGTAGGAAGAAGCAAAGCTTATTAAATCCTACCCCTCCATCTGGTACTTTTACAATCACTAACTGTTACATTTGTTCACTTCCTGCTTTCCTAACATAGTTTTTAGTTTTTTTGTCACGTATAAACAGTTTTTTCATTTATTAGTCGCTCTGGAGTATAAGTCGCAGGAATAGCCAACCTATAAAAAAGTGCGACTTATAGTTCCGGAAAATACGGTAAATAGGGACTTGGGTCTCGTTCCCTAAATTATCACAGGCAAAAAATGCTACCATAATAATGCTAACTGAGATTGGTTCGGCTTGTCATTTTATAATGTAATTGTATTGTTTGTTTGTTTGTTTTTTTAGCTTTGCTACGCAAACAACACACTGCTGAGCTACACCTGGGAGACTTTCTCGTCTTCTTAAGGAGAGTGGTGTCATCCAAAGCCATCCAGTCCAAGATGGCCTCCCCCAAATGGACCGAAGTGTTACTCAATATCGCCGCACAGAAATGCTCCTCAGGTAAGACAACCGGGGTTGTCGACGTGGCGGATCGGTGTTTAACGGCTGATCCAGAAAGGACAAGATCTCGGGTAGAAACCCGAGTGTCTGAGCTTCCCTGCTCAGTCTCCTGCCCCGGCTACCCGACCTCGGATGAGCGATGGACGCATACTCGGATGATTGATGTCTCTCTCCTTTTGTCAAATCTAGGGGTCCCTCTGGTGGGGAATCTAAGAACTCGGCTTCTTGCGCTACACGTTTTGGAGGCCGTCCTACCCGCCTGCGAGGCCAATATGGAAGATGACCAAATGACACAAGTAAGCCTTTAATTTATGATATATTTTTATGTTAATCATATAACTGCTGGGACATTTACAGTGGATATAAAAAAATGTCAACACACCCCTGTTCAAATGGTGGGTTTGTGTCATGTCAAAATATGGAAACTTTTCATAGGAAAACCAAGAAATCAAACACGTGCAATAACCTGGTTGCATGAATACTCAAAAATGCATCGAAAAATACTATTTTTTTTCTTACTATGATATCCCAACTCTTACAACTAAGGTTGCTAGTAAATATCCCCGGTAGTCTGAAGAATCAGGCTGGAGTTTGATGTGATTTCTTTGTCTTCCAGGTTGTTGAGCGGCTCTTCTCTTTGCTGTCCGACTGCATGTGGGAAGCTCCCATTGCTCAAGCCAAGCACTCGGTCCAGATGAAAGAAAAAGTACATGAACTCAAATTCCAGGTGAGAAACCAAGCATATTTATCTCAGTCGTTTGCTGGACGACAATCTTTTCAATTATTAGGGAGATTCTGAGGAGGAGGAGGAGAACCTTCCCGTACAGGAAGTGTCCTTTGACCCCGAGAAGGCTCAGTGTTGTGTCGTGGAAAACGGGCAAGGTCTGACGCATGGCAGCGGTGGAAAAGGCTACGGCCTGGCCTCCACCGGTATCTCCTCTGGGTGCTATCAATGGAAGGTAAAAAGTCGATCTCTTAATTTTGTCCCGCGTCATAAAAAATACCGCAGTAACAATCCCCCCCCCCTTAGTTTTACATTGTAAAGGAGAACCGTGGCAACGAGGGTACGTGCGTAGGTGTTTCACGATGGCCCGTACATGACTTCAACCACCGCACCACGTCAGATATGTGGTTGTACCGAGCATACAGCGGCAACCTCTATCACAATGGGGAACAAACTCTGACACTGACCAGTTTTACCCAGGGAGACTACATCACTTGCGTGCTGGACATGGAGGCTAGAACCATCTCGTTTGGAAAGAATGGAGAGGTGAGAGGAGGTCTAGATGTTGGCTGTAAAGGATATAAGCACAAAAGCCAATGCAAACATGGACAAAGGACTCGGTGAATCATTTCTTTGTGACTTCACAGGAACCCAAGTTGGCCTTTGAGGATGTGGATGCCACAGAACTGTACCCCTGTGTGATGTTCTATAGCAGTAACCCAGGGGAGAAGGTAAGGGCGGGGGGTGTGCTTGATGACATTCTGTAAAAGAAATATTACAGTCATGCCTTCTGTTGGCATCTTCACTTTTTTTTTGCACACGAGCTATGATGTCACTAGGCAAGGAAAAGCAATATTAAATTTAATTAAATTTTATTTAATTTTCTTAATTTTATTAAATTAATTTGTTATTAAATTGATTTATTTGGGTATTTTAATATTTTTAATTTTATTTAATTCAATTTAATTTAATTTTATTAAATTACATTTTATTAAATTTAATAAAATAAAATTTATTATTTTTTATTAAATTGTTATTAATTGTTAAATTGTTATTAATACAGAATTCAATTTATTTTAATTTTATTAAATTAAATTTTATTAAATTTAATAAAATAAAATTTAATTATTTTTATTAAATTAAATTAAAAAGATTAAAAATAGCCAAATAAATCAATTTAATAACAATACTAATAAGTACAAGCGACAGCATTAAGTTAATTTGACGTCACAAAGCTTGGTATGGGGGGGGGGGCAGCATACTTCCTGTAGTGGCTATTCTCTCATTCATGTATTGTACTGGCCGCTTGTAATTACACTCATTGAGGTGTAAATAAAAGCCCTGATTATGTGTATCACAGTAAATGGGGACCTTAGTGGCGGGCGGACAGATGTGTGCAGGGCAGGATTCATCGTCACTGAATAATTACTGACACCTAGTGGTCAAAGTGCAATGCTGCATTCACAATTAGAAGGCTTTTTCTGCCTTGCATTTCTGTATTCGTTCCTTTAGTCGGTGTAGCCATTTTTATGCTTTAAAAATGCTTAATTTAGGCCAAGATTAAGTACAGTTTGCTTCGTTATGCAGTTAAGAAAAATAGGCCGTACTCAACAACAAAACACGATGTTCAAACCGCGATGTAGCAAGGGACAACTTTATAGATTTTTCTACAGTATATGTTGTGTAATTGTACATGGCCTCCTTTTAGGTTAAGATCTGCGACATGCAAATGCGTGGCACACCCCGGGACCTGCTGCCCGGAGACCCAGTTTGCAGCCCAATGGCCACCGTCCTCGCCGAGGCCACCACACAGCTAATCCGAATCTTACACCGCACCGATGACTGGACACATCGTATCAACAAAACCATGATCGAACGTCTTTATAAAATCAAGCCTTGCTTCAGAGAGTCAGCGAGCGCCTCCGGGAGCGGCGTGGGTCAGCGGCTGAAAAAGAGTCGCTCCGTGCAGAGCCGCGAGGAGCACGAGACCCAGCGAGAAAGCCAGGAAACCCCAATGAGAACCGAGGAAGAAAGGGGCCGGCACGGACGACAGCACGGCTTAGGCGAGCTGTCGGAGCACCTCCTGAGAACACTCTGCACTGAGGTGTGGCCTGTCTTGGCCGTGATCGGAGGGGCGGATGCCGGCCTCCGAGTCGGTGGGCGGTGTGTTCACAAGCAGACAGGGCGACATGCGACTTTGCTTGGAGTGGTGAAAGAAGGCAGCACCTCGGCCAAGGTGCAATGGGACGAGGCTGAGATCACCATCAGGTACGTCTCTGACATGGTGTGCATCTATTATGAATTTCCGTGTTTTGACTTTGAATATATTGCGTCACATGCGGGCGAACAAAGAGTGATACGGGGCATGCATAACAGTAACTGCGGTACATTCATATGATTAAGAAATTAATTACACTTACGAGTTACAGTCCTAAAAAAGTAACGGAATGACTTCTTCATAAATGCAATTAGTTCCCAGGGATAGAACCGCAAAGTCCGGTGTATAAGCCACACCCACTAAATTTAGAGGAAAAAAAAGATTTTTGCATATGTCATAAAATGGCAATATTGTGGCGTGCACGAGTCCATGAGGACCAGGCAGCCCCTTGATTGACAGGAGCCAATCATGAACAACCCTCATTTTCCAAAAAAAACATGGCGTCTCACAAACACCCAAACATGTAATAATGAGTTGAAAGTTTTCCCATAATGCATTTCGTTTAAGCAAAGCATTTCATTGGAGTACAAGTTGATGCCACTGTATTGCTGGCCTATGTCCATCAGAGGGAGGCTGACGTCATTGCAGAGCCCCCCGGCAGCCAATTAACGCAGTTGCTCAGACACAATGCATTATGGGAAAACTTTTTAAAGTAAGGGGTCACGGCAGCATTGCAGATCCTTTTGCGTAATGACCCCCCGACCCCTTGCACAAAATGCCATAAAGATCATGATTACTTTTAAAGAATTGTTTTAGATGTTGTGAAATATAAAGTAACCAATCATTTCATAATTAATTTGTATTTAGTTTTCGGTTTAGGATATGGCTATGAAAAAAATTAGACCACAAACCAAATGAAATGTATGTTTGTCTTTTTAATGCTCCGTTGCTGCTTGCTTCATATGTTCTCCACTCTACATGACATGCGCTTTGCACCCTTCTGCATCATGAGAAAAACTAATCTTGTTTTGCATGAGCAAATCTATGTAGTAGGGCATTCTGTGCCATACATGTACATTTTTTCCCCCATCTCATGTCAAGCCTCTTCTGCTATTTCTTCTCTCCTGCCCTTTTCCCTCACTTTGTTTTTTTCCTTTCCCTTGTCTCCTTTAATTCTCGACTCAATTCAATTAAAGCTTCCCAACTTTCTGGTCACCTAGTGACACTCCACTGTACAACCTGGAACCCTGTGAGCCTCTGCCGTTTGACGTCGCTCGTTTCCGTGGCCTCACGGCCTCGCTACTGTTGGATCTCACCTACCTTATAAGCATCCACGAGGAAACTGCGGCGAAGCTGAGCGCACGGCGCCATGACAAGAGGCATCGGAATGCGCACTCGACGGGACACGAGCCGACCAACAACGAAGACAAGGCAGACAATGAAATGCCCAACCACAAAGAACCGAGGGACAACGTCGGCAAAGGGTCTTGTTCTCTCCCAAACGCCACCGCCTCCGACTTGCGTGTTTCTCACAGTCTCGACGAAGTCAAGGCACACGTGGCGCCCAACTCAAAGTCAGATGGTGGGATCTCCTCGGTTGTTGTCGGCGGAGTCGGCGGGAATGACACCCTTTTTTCCGTAGCGCCCCACGCTCCACTTGAAGGCACCAAGAAGAGAGGCCACGAGCACGCTTCCCGTAGTCATGAGCCCTACCCTTCTTTAATTGCCACTCAATCTGAGATCCACGCGGTGCAGCTCTCCTACCTCTACCTGGGAGCCATGAAGACCCTCAGTGTCCTGCTGAGCTGCAGCAAGTACGCAGAGCTGCTGCTCATACCAAAGGTACCGCAGTGGGCGAGATTTATATTTATGTAATATAGTACATCATGCATAATATACCTCCATTTCAACTTCCAATTCTTCTCCTGTGACTTCTCGTCAAGGTGTTACCGGAATCCAGTGGACACAATGCTGACCTAAACGCTAGCGCCAGCGCACAGAGCACCGCCGCCACCTCCCCAATATGCCAAGAAGAGGTGGAGATGCGGGCTGCTCTTCAGTTCCTCATGCGCCACATGGTGAAGCGGGCGGTCTTGCGTTCACCCATCAAGCGGGCTTTAGGGTTGGCAGACCTGGAGAGGGCGCAGGCCATGATCTACAAGCTCGTCGTCAACGGGCTTCTGGAAGAACCCTGTGGAGGAAAGGGTAAACCTGGTGAGAGCAAGTGTGCATTGGGTTGTTATATCAGTGGACCCGGGTCAGCCTATGCCACGGTTACCGTGTTTTTTCATTTAATGTCAAAAATGTATGCCGAAATTTCAAGTATGATTTTTGCTGTTAGTGTACAATAGGGCATGTTTTGTAGTGTTATTAATACACTGCATGAGTCCAACTGTGTTTTTAATATACTTTTACCATACAATGTCATTAAGTAGCCTATTAGGTGTTAATACATTGGAAACAGGAATCCGCACTTCATCTGTGGTTCTTGCTAAGTAGCGAAGTCTCAAAAACGAGAACACGAAACACATTTCTATAGTTTTACTGCAAAAAAAACAATATTCTAAATGCAGATAAATGAGAGCGATAAATGAATGAATGAAGTGTACTTTTACCTTAATTAATTTTACCTTCACATGTTGACAAAGACATGGAGTGGCAACACGATCGACACAGACTCAATCTTTATGTTTTGCTATGAGTTATTCTTTTTTTTTTTTTAGTTTTTTTATGAGTTATTCCTTTAATTCAGCAGTGTTTCTCACCTCATTTGTCCAAATGCTGGCCTCTATTTTGGATTATTTTGCCGCCGTGATCAAAAGAAAAGCGGAGACTAGGCTGAGAAACACCCAAAGGTGGTGTCTGTTGATCTTGCTGCCACATTTTGTATCACATCTTCACTCCCATTTATGCTTATAAGCATTTTATGCATTTATGCTTTATTTCTATACATTTAAAAAAAAATTATAAATGTATTTATAAAACCGATTTTTCAAAAATTGCTATTCGTGGTTGACTAAGTGCCTATTGTTCCATGTGGAAGTGGTACATTTTTGCTGGCTTATTTTGTCCTTCCTCACTTTGTTAGCGGATTGTTAGCTCAATTTCCAGTATTGCTATGTTTAAAGCGGCAGACATCACTTCAGATGAAGGTTGCTCAAATGTGAGCCAAAGTGTCTTCCAAGACAACCTGAGCAGTTCAGTGCCCCGAGAATGACCAATGCCAACTTGACTACAAACATATCTTTGTTTAGAATTTGGTTTTAATGACAGGAATGTTTTCTTGGTCTCTTCTTAGGTGTGAGAAATGAGTCAGAGGTCGAAGGCGATGGTCCAGAGGGTGAGCAGCTGGTCCAGACCCCGGTCACCACAAGCCCATCTGCCTCCAGCACCACCTCATTCATGAGCTCCTCTCTGGAGGATACCACCACTGCAACCACACCAGTCACTGACACGGAGACCGTCCCTGCATCCGAGTCTCCCGGGGTCATGCCTCTCAGCCTTCTCAGGTCAGGTCATAAATTGTACTTCTTAGTTATTTAGCCTGGTCCCATACCAGTAGGGGATATCTCATTGATCTAATTGGGTCTTAGTTTGACTATGTAGTGTGACTAATTGATATAAGTAGGAACTTATACTTAAATTTGACCTGAATTGCCACTCACATTGTATAAATAGACAAGACACAAAGGACTTAAATACAGTTTAAAAAGATTAAATGCAATAATAAAATGAAACAGTAATACAAAGAGAATAACTTCCTGTGTCGTGCACACTGCAAGGGGGTGTTGCAAGGGAGGGAGAGAGAGGCTTATTGGCAGGAGAAAGTTTCACTAATCAGACCAATGTTAATCTGCATTTCTCCAATTTTTCCACATGTCTAATTTCACTTTTTTTAATGAAGGCAAACATGCATGACTATATATACGTATATTACAACTAGTGCAACTAGTTCTCCTTTTCTTTATTAGTATTAATAATTCATGGGAGTGCATTACAAAACATTGCAACACAATTTAGTCAAGCTACAACAACCGCAGTTCAACCATCACTGAGTGTATTTCATGTATCTGATATTAGGCTGAAAAGGACTGCAATCTATGTGTGGCATTTGCAAAAAGTGAGTGAAAAAAAACCAAACATGTTTAGAACTACAAATTAGCCTTTCTTCTGTTGCCAAACAAACAAAACACTCTTTCGGAAATGTAGCCAATGTTTTTGTTAAACTAAACACGACCTTCTGTCCTGGTGCAGGCAAATGTTCTCCAGCTATCCAACCACTTCCTTGGGACCAACTCGCCGAGCCCAAACACCCCCGGTGTCCTCTCTGCCAACCTCGCCGTCTGACGACATTGGCCGCAGGCAGAGCCTCACGTCCCCTGACTCGCAGCCAACCAGGCCGCAAAACAGAGCAGGTACCTGTAAGTACACCGTACTGAGATGACTTGACACTGTTGCGCTTGTTCAAATGTACACATTTGATTAATCGGGCCCAAGAGATCACTTGGTCGCCGTAACACAAAGCTCAAATGGAGGCAATGTTTTCTTTAAACACATACAGTAAAGTAGAAAGTTTTAGCTAATCTACATGGGGCTATATATGCAAATAAAATGTCAAAGTAGCCCCCCCGCATCCTTTAGATGACCCTGCAGTAGTTCACGTGGACTGTTTCATTTTCCGGACTATAAGTTGCACTTTTTTTGTCATAGGTCGGCTGTTCCTGCGACTTATAAATGAAAAAAAACTGTTTATGTTACATAAACACCGGACACCTTTTCTGTTCATGTTTATTTTTTGTGTAGCTGAATAAGCATTAAGCTATTAAGCGTGTTCTATATTATTTTATTGGTAGAACTTGCCTTCAAAGAGGACGTAATGTCGGTTTTGGTCAAGTAGTTGCATCAAAAAATGCAATTTATACTCCAGTGCAACTTATGTATGTTTTTTTCTACCTAATTATGCATTTTTGCGGAGAGACTTATAGTCCAGAAAATACGGTAATATACAGAAATATGTTGAGCTTTTTCCCAGCTTTTTTTGTTGAACTTTGCCCCCCCCATCACTTCATTGCACTACTGTACATATTACTGTTATTATATCTTGTCACATTCATACTGTGCATACTGTTTATAATCTGCAATAGCCATATTATAGTCATTTATATCACTATATATGTATCATAGTCACAGCCTGTTCATAGTCACATGACATGACATGAGCAATAACAATAAAGTTGAATTTAATGTAATCTAATCTAACAGCGACTCATATTTGCTTCAGCTCTTTCAGACCCCAGCAGCAGGCTGTCAACATCTCCACCCCCTCCTGCAATCGCTGTACCCTTGCTGGAGATGGGCTTCTCCTTGCGCCAAATAACCAAAGCTTTGGAGGCAACCGGTCAGTGTGTCAAGCCCCCCCCACACCACCCGTTCTACTTCATTAGTTACACTTGCATTTCCTGTTGTAAAGAATGATGAGTTTTAAACAACAGATTAACCATGCTTTCTTCTTCATTGAAGTGTATGATCCAACCATCCATCCAGGGTCATTGGAGAAATGTATGCTATTAATTACAAAGTCATAATTCCGACCCTCTCACGATATTGACAGATGCATTGTCATGTTGTGGTACATTTGCGTGGTCAGACCTCACTTGCTCTTTGCAGGCGCACGAGGCGAAGCAGACGCTCAGAACATCACGGTGCTGGCCATGTGGATGATAGAACATCCTGGCACAGATGACGAGCACGAGGAGCCGAGGGGCAGCGGTGTCGGCGGCGAAGTGTCCGACGCCGCGTGCCCGGGTGCGACAGCGTTCGTCGGAAGCAAATCTCGCGACAGGAGCTCCTACGTTTGTTCACCTGGAGACATTGTCAGTGCAGACGCTTCGGAAATGGAAGAGGGCTTCAGCGAGAGGTACGATTGCACTGACATATTTACTTGAGTTAGGAAGTTTCTTGATGAATATGCACCCTTTAATCGCACCCATCCTCATCACTCAAATGAATTAATCACTTTAGTTATTTCCTTATAATAAGCGTTGCGAGTGTGCATGGCGATCAGTCCAGGGTGTACCCCGCCTCTCGCTCGAAGACAGCTGGGATAGGCTCCAGCACCCCCACAACCCTCGTTAGGATAAGCGGTAGAAAATGAATGAAAAGCTTGCAGAGAATAAAGTAACTCCGGCCATTAAGTGACGTGACGATTTTTCATAACTTTTAATGTAGTAATAAGCTTCAATCATACACTTTGAAATAATGAACTGCTTCCGCGTTTTGTAGCCCCGAGGGACAAGAGCAAGATAGCGCAGCCTCCAGTGGCGTCGCCCTGAGAGGACGAGCCGCTGTTTCTCGGAAACATCACTTTGACCTGGCTGCCCGCAGATTGTTTGCCCGTGCTGGTGAGCATTTGACATCTTTGCGATTAGTCAGAGCAAATATAATATTTACTTGCTATTTCCTTAATTCACCTCCTGTTTTCTATCAGCCGGATTGTACCGCTCCGTGCAGGCCCACCACAGCCAGTCTCGCAGGGAGGTTCCATCCCACCAGCAACAACAACAACAACAAGACCCAGGTGCCCTTTATGACTTCAACCTTCTGGACGAAGAGCTTGAGATGGACCTTGATGAGGAGACGATGGAGGTCATGTTTGGACAGGACCTTGCCAGTGAATCTGACATTCTGGGAATGTGGATCCCGGAGGTACTGGATTGGCCAACATGGGTGTGTGTGACTTAATGCTATGGACAGACGGACTGCCGTCAGCGGGTCTTAGCACGGCGTTACTTGTCACTCACAAGAACACTTTCATTTCACGTCACTTATGTACTGCATCGACCGAGTTGGCATGAAATATTGGGTAGTGCAGTGGAACCCGTTCAAGTCGGTCACACTTGAGTCCACAACACGTCCGTGTTGACAAACCCATCAAGTCCTGATCCACCGTGTTCTTTTTACGACTAAAAAATCTGCGCTGTAGTTGATGTTAACATAAACGGTTGAACGCTTTTGTCGTCATGAAATTCGATTTTTAATATTTTAACCTTATGTAGTATTGACAAACTTCCTCATATTGAAGGGTTTTTACGCAACTTTGGAAAGTCTGGAAAAATATGGAAATTGGAAACGCAAGTATGGAAAAAAGTCATCACTGTTCTGTTTTCTAAAAGATAAAATTATAGATAATGAACAAAAAAGAAATGGATCGACAACCAGTCCAGGGTGCACCCCGCCTCTCAGCCAGAGTCAGCTGGGATAGGCTCCAGCACCCTCGCGACCCTCGTGAGGAAAAGCGGTAAAAAATGAATGAATGAACAAAAAAGGAAATGGATCGACAACCAGTCCAGGGTGCACCCCGCCTCTCGCCCAGAGTCAACTGGCATAGGCTCCAGCACCTCCGCGACCCTCGTGAGGAAAAGCGGTAAAAAATGAATGAATGAACAAAAAAGGAAATGGATCGACAACCAGTCCAGGGTGCACCCCGCCTCTTGGCCAGAGTCAGCTCGCATAGGCTCCAGCACCTCCGCAACCCTCGTGAGGAAAAGTGGTAAAAATGAATGAATGAACAAAAAAGAAATGGATCGACAACCAGTCCAGGGTGCACCCCGCCTGTCGGCCAGAGTCAGCTGGGTTAGGCTCCAGCACCTGTGCGACCCTCGTGAGGAAAAGCGGTAAAAAATGAATGAACAAAAAAAGAAATAGATCGATAACCAGTCCCGGGTGCACACGCCTCTCGCCCAGAGTCAGCTCGCATAGGCTCCAGCACCCCCACGACCCTCGTGAGGAAAAGCGGTAAAAAATGAATGAATGAACAAAAAAGGAAATGGATCGACAACCAGTCCAGGGTGCACCCCGCCTCTCGCCCAGAGTCAACTGGCATAGGCTCCAGCACCTCCGCGACCCTCGTGAGGAAAAGCGGTAAAAAATGAATGAATGAACAAAAAAGGAAATGGATCGACAACCAGTCCAGGGTGCACCCGCCTCTCGCCCAGAGTCAACTGGCATAGGCTCCAGCACCTCCGCGACCCTCGTGAGGAAAAGCGTTAAAAAATGAATGAATGAACAAAAAAAGAAATGGATCGAAAACCAGTCCAGGGTGCACCCCGCCTCTCGCCCAGAGTCAGCTGGCATAGGCTCCAGCACCCCCGCGACCCTCGTGAGGAAAAGCGGTAAAAAATGAATGAATGAACAAAAAAGAAATGGATCGACAACCAGTCCAGGGTGCACCCGCCTCTCGCCCAGAGTCAACTGGCATAGGCTCCAGCACCTCCGCGACCCTCGTGAGGAAAAGCGTTAAAAAATGAATGAATGAACAAAAAAAGAAATGGATCGACAACCAGTCCAGGGTGCACCCCGCCTGTCGGCCAGAGTCAGCTGGGATAGGCTCCAGCACCCCCGCGACCCTCGTGAGGAAAAGTGGTAAAAAATGAATGAATGAACAAAAAAGGAAATGGATCGACAACCAGTCCAGGGTGCACCCCGCCTGTCGGCCAGAGTCAGCTGGGATAGGCTCCAGCACCCCCGCGACCCTCGTGAGGAAAAGCGGTAAAAAATGAATGAATGAACAAAAAAAGAAATGGATCGACAACCAGTCCAGGGTGCACCCCGCCTCTCGCCCAGAGTCAGCTGGGATAGGCTCCAGCATCCCCGCCACCCTCGTGAGGAAAAGCGTTAAAAAATGAATGAATGAACAAAAAAAGAAATGGATCGACAACCAGTCCAGGGTGCACCCTGCCTCTCGCCCAGAGTCAGCTGGGATAGGCTCCAGCACCCCCGCGACCCTCGTGAGGAAAAGCGGTAAAAAATGAATGAACAAAAAAAGAAATGGATCGACAACCAGTCCAGGGTGCACCCCGCCTGTCGGCCAGAGTCAGCTGGGATAGGCTCCAGCACCCCCGCGACCCTCGTGAGGAAAAGCGGTAAAAAATGAATGAACAAAAAAGGAAATGGATCGACAACCAGTCCAGGGTGCACCCCGCCTCTCGCCCAGAGTCAACTGGCATAGGCTCCAGCACCTCCGCGACCCTCGTGAGGAAAAGCGGTAAAAAATGAATGAATGAACAAAAAAGGAAATGGATCGACAACCAGTCCAGGGTGCACCCCGCCTCTTGGCCAGAGTCAGCTCGCATAGGCTCCAGCACCTCCGCAACCCTCGTGAGGAAAAGTGGTAAAAATGAATGAATGAACAAAAAAGAAATGGATCGACAACCAGTCCAGGGTGCACCCCGCCTGTCGGCCAGAGTCAGCTGGGTTAGGCTCCAGCACCTGTGCGACCCTCGTGAGGAAAAGCGGTAAAAAATGAATGAACAAAAAAAGAAATAGATCGATAACCAGTCCCGGGTGCACCCGCCTCTCGCCCAGAGTCAGCTGGGATAGGCTCCAGCACCCCCGCGACCCTTGTGAGGAAAAGCGGTAAAAAATGAATGAATGAACAAAAAAGGAAATGGATCGACAACCAGTCCAGGGTGCACCCCGCCTCTTGGCCAGAGTCAGCTCGCATAGGCTCCAGCACCTCCACGACCCTCGTGAGGAAAAGTGGTAAAAATGAATGAATGAACAAAAAAGAAATGGATCGACAACCAGTCCAGGGTGCACCCCGCCTGTCGGCCAGAGTCAGCTGGGATAGGCTCCAGCACCCCCGCCACCCTCGTGAGGAAAAGCGGTAAAAAATGAATGAACAAAAAAGGAAATGGATCGACAACCAGTCCAGGGTGCACCCCGCCTCTCGCCCAGAGTCAACTGGCATAGGCTCCAGCACCTCCGCGACCCTCGTGAGGAAAAGCGGTAAAAAATGAATGAATGAACAAAAAAGGAAATGGATCGACAACCAGTCCAGGGTGCACCCCGCCTCTTGGCCAGAGTCAGCTCGCATAGGCTCCAGCACCTCCGCAACCCTCGTGAGGAAAAGTGGTAAAAATGAATGAATGAACAAAAAAAGAAATAGATCGACAACCAGTCCCGGGTGCACCCCGCCTCTCGCCCAGAGTCAGCTGGGATAGGCTCCAGCACCCCCGCGACCCTCGTGAGGAAAAGTGGTAAAAATGAATGAATGAACAAAAAAGAAATGGATCGACAACCAGTCCAGGGTGCACCCGCCTCTCGCCCAGAGTCAACTGGCATAGGCTCCAGCACCTCCGCGACCCTCGTGAGGAAAACCGGTAAAAAATGAATGAATGAACAAAAAAAGAAATGGATCGACAACCAGTCCAGGGTGCACCCCGCCTGTCGGCCAGAGTCAGCTGGGTTAGGCTCCAGCACCTGTGCGACCCTCGTGAGGAAAAGCGTTAAAAAATGAATGAACAAAAAAAGAAATAGATCGACAACCAGTCCCGGGTGCACCCCGCCTCTCGTCCAGAGTCAGCTGGGATAGGCTCCAGCACCCCCGCGACCCTCGTGAGGAAAAGTGGTAAAAATGAATGAATGAACAAAAAAGAAATGGATTGACAACCAGTCCCGGGTGCACCCCGCCTCTCGCCCAGAGTCAGCTGGGATAGGCTCCAGCACCCCCGCGACCCTTGTGAGGAAAAGCGGTAAAAAATGAATGAATGAACAAAAAAGGAAATGGATCGACAACCAGTCCAGGGTGCACCCCGCCTCTCGCCCAGAGTCAGCTGGGATAGGCTCCAGCATCCCCGCCACCCTCGTGAGGAAAAGCGGTAAAAAATGAATGAATGAACAAAAAGAAATGGATCGACAACCAGTCCAGGGTGCACCCCGCCTGTCGGCCAGAGTCAGCTGGGATAGGCTCCAGCACCCCCGCGACCCTCGTGAGGAAAAGCGGTAAAAAATGAATGAATGAACAAAAAGAAATGGATCGACAACCAGTCCAGGGTGCACCCTGCCTCTCGCCCAGAGTCAGCTGGGATAGGCTCCAGCACCCCCGCGACCCTCGTGAGGAAAAGCGGTAAAAAATGAATGAATGAACAAAAAAAGAAATGGATCGACAACCAGTCCAGGGTGCACCCCGCCTCTCGCCCAGAGTCAGCTGGGATAGGCTCCAGCACCCCCGCGACCCTCGTGAGGAAAAGCGTTAAAAAATGAATGAATGAACAAAAAAAGAAATGGATCGACAACCAGTCCAGGGTGCACCCCGCCTCTCAGCCAGAGTCAGCTGGGATAGGCTCCAGCACCTTCGCGACCCTTGTGAGGAAAAGCGGTAAAAAATGAATGAATGAACAAAAAAGGAAATGGATCGACAACCAGTCCAGGGTGCACCCCGCCTCTCGGCCAGAGTCAGCCGGGATAGGCTCCAGCACCTCCGCGACCCTAATGAGGAAAAGTGATAGATAATGAATGAATGAACAAAAAAGAAATGGATTGACAACCAGTCCAGGGTGCACCCCGCCTCTCGCCCAGAGTCAACTGGCATAGGCTCCAGCACCTCCGCGACCCTCGTGAGGAAAAGCGGTAAAAAATGAATGAATGAACAAAAAAGGAAATGGATCGACAACCAGTCCAGGGTGCACCCCGCCTCTTGGCCAGAGTCAGCTCGCATAGGCTCCAGCACCTCCACGACCCTCGTGAGGAAAAGTGGTAAAAATGAATGAATGAACAAAAAAGAAATGGATCGACAACCAGTCCAGGGTGCACCCCGCCTGTCGGCCAGAGTCAGCTGGGATAGGCTCCAGCACCCCCGCGACCCTCGTGAGGAAAAGTGGTAAAAATGAATGAATGAACAAAAAAGAAATGGATCGACAACCAGTCCCGGGTGCACCCTGCCTCTCGCCCAGAGTCAGCTGGGATAGGCTCCAGCACCCCCGCGACCCTTGTGAGGAAAAGCGGTAAAAAATGAATGAATGAACAAAAAAGGAAATGGATCGACAACCAGTCCAGGGTGCACCCCGCCTCTTGGCCAGAGTCAGCTCGCATAGGCTCCAGCACCTCCACGACCCTCGTGAGGAAAAGTGGTAAAAATGAATGAATGAACAAAAAAGAAATGGATCGACAACCAGTCCAGGGTGCACCCCGCCTGTCGGCCAGAGTCAGCTGGGATAGGCTCCAGCACCCCCGCGACCCTCGTGAGGAAAAGCGGTAAAAAATGAATGAATGAACAAAAAAGGAAATGGATCGACAACCAGTCCAGGGTGCACCCTGCCTCTCGCCCAGAGTCAGCTGGGATAGGCTCCAGCACCCCCGCGACCCTTGTGAGGAAAAGCGTTAAAAAATGAATGAATGAACAAAAAAAGAAATGGATCGACAACCAGTCCAGGGTGCACCCCGCCTCTCGCCCTCTATTTCAGTTATGTCATAAACGGGTTCTACTGTACTAAACTTTTGACATATTGTCAGCTAATGTACTAACACAGAGCTGCCATTGATTAATACTTCTAACATTTCACGAATGCTGGTCAAACGTATGCTTTATGCAAGACTTGTTTTAACACTGGCGAATGTGTCTTTTTGTCTTGCCGTATTGCCACACCCCAGCACGTATGCGAGAGCGACGATCGGGATGAAGTGGTGGTGTGCGAGCTCTGCGAAGCCAACGTCGCCAACTTCAATCAGCACATGAAGAAAAGCCACCCTGGTTGCGGACGCAGTGCCAACCGGCAGGGCTACCGCAGCAACGGGTCCTACGTAGACGGCTGGTTTGGAGGGGAATGTGGCAGCGGGAACCCCTACTACCTGCTTTGTGGTGCCTGCAGGGAGAAGTATTTGGCCATCAAAAGCAAGGCCAAAGTCCCGGTTGTGGAGAGGTACATACACCCTGCTGGTTATTGTTCATAATAAACATTTTGGTAGAGAATGATCATTTTCTCTAAATATAACTGATATATTACTTTTATCACTCTGCTGTGTATTCAGATATAAGGGCCAGGCTCCTGACCTTCTGGGAAAGCAGGACAGCGTTTATGAAGGTACAGCGTTTAATGCATGAGAATATAAAAAAACGATATGCGGTTTATGTTTTGCTTTGATTTTAATTTCCCATTTATGTTTTTGTCCATCACACCACAGAAGACTGGGACATGATGGACGTTGATGAAGACGAGAAGCTCACAGGGGAGGAGGAATTTGAGCTTTTGGCTGGTCCGTTGGGTCTGAATGAACGCAGAACTGTCCCAGAGGCTGTGCAGTTCCCTGATAGTGACCCACTGGGGGCCTCTGTTGCTATGGTAACTGCCACCAACAGTATGGAGGAGACGTTGCTGCAGATTGGTGAGCCCGTCCTCTCATATATAACTATTTAGGTGTGTCTTTAAAAATTATAAAAATATAAAAAATATAATATAGAAATATAAAAATATATCATAAATAAATATATAATAAAATAATAATAATAAATAATTAAAAAAATATAATATAAAAAATATTGCCTCGCACTGCCTTGGTCCACAAACCATGAGTTGGTGGTTTGTGGTGTGTGTGTCTTTAAAAATTATAAAAAATATATAATATATAAATATGAAAATATATAAAAAAATATATAATAAATAAATATATAATATTTAAAAAATAATAAAAATATATTAAAAAATAATAAAAAATATTACTTTGCACTACCTAACTTTGTGCCCCGCTTTCTGAACTACTGCTTTTGTGTCTTTGGGCAAGGCACTTTAGCCACCTTGCCTCCAGTGCAGCCCTGACCGGTTATATAAATGTTTAGAGGACATAGTCACAAATCGGCCGACATATTTTTGACATCACAACTGAGCTGTTTTGATACAGTGTTCAATAGTTTGAGTGAAACAAACATTTTGGCTTCTTGGGAGCGAATCCAGTTAATTGACTATGTGCTCATGTTCAGGTTGTCAGACATCGGTGGATAAAAGCTCCTCGGGCAGGGTAACTCTCGGAGAGCAGGCAGCCGCCCTGCAGAACCCCCACGACCGAGTGATGGCACTGAGAAGGGTGACTGCTGCCGCCCAGGTGCTGCTTGCCAGGACCATGGTGATGAGAGCCCTGTCTCTGCTGTCTGTGAGGTAGCCGTCATTCACACAATTCTAGCGTGTTCGTCTGTGGCGGTGCCATTCGCATGCACCGGAACCGTTCCCTCTATGATAAACATGTATATGTAACATTTTTATTTATTTTAATAACATGCTTTTGCCTCGTCCTTTCCGTCCCGCCCAGTGGTTCAAGCTGCAGCCTCGCAGCTGGCCTGGAGTCGCTCGGCTTAACAGACATCAGGACTCTCGTCAGGCTGATGTGCCTGGCGGCAGCAGGCCGAGCCGGGCTTTCAACCAGTCCAACAGTAGGCTCCGGCCATGCTGAAAGGCCACGTGGAGCTGCCAAGGCCAGCAAACCCATCTCCTGCCTTGCGTATCTCAGCACAGCAGTGGGCTGCTTGGCCTCCAATAGCCCCAATGCTGCCAAATTGCTGGTGCAGCTCTGCACTCAGGTATGATATGCACTACCGCTCAAAGGTTTGGGATCACTTGCAAATTTCTTTGTTTTCCAAAGAAAAACTCATTTTCATGCATTTCACAAACATTTTTTTCCATTTCACAAACAATGAAAATTAACCAGATGATTTTTCAAAGAACGATCAACATTTTTGCATAGAGGCCGACTATCAGTCTCTTGGTATGGCTGCTAATCCAAGTTCATCATTTTATAAGGCTAATAGATGATTAGAAAACCCATCTAAAAATCTAAACTAAAACTAAAATCTCTTACCATGCTGTTAACTACTCCCTTCAGAGAGCAGCACAAACTGGGTCTAACGAGGACAGAAAAACGCTGCACAACTGTGCAGGAAGACAAGTGTAGTGCAGTTGACACCTGGCAACTGCAGGGTCACCTCGTTGTGTTGTAAATAATACTGTAATTAATAAAGCTTTGTGACATTTAAACATTTTATTTTCCATATTGTATTGTAATTTCCGGTTCCGCGGTCATCATAGCACATTTGGTGGCACGTTTTTCCAGTCTTATCTAGATTGTGTGACTTTAGTAGCGTTCCCACTGTTGTGCCTTACTTGTGTTATAATTAATTCCT
This sequence comes from Doryrhamphus excisus, assembly GCF_037039965.1. Taxonomy (NCBI): domain Eukaryota; kingdom Metazoa; phylum Chordata; class Actinopteri; order Syngnathiformes; family Syngnathidae; genus Doryrhamphus; species Doryrhamphus excisus. The sequence goes on along the minus strand of NC_136357.1, from coordinate 28,933,088 downwards.
GTTGTTGACAGATTACCTATCATTTCTTTTATTCAATTTCCAGAATCTCATCTCGGCTGCAACCGGAATGAACCTGACAACCGTGGACGACCCCGTCCAGAGAAAATTCCTACCCAGCTTCCTGCGGGGCATGGCGGAAGAGAACAAGCTTATTACTTCTCCCAACTTTGTAGTGACACAGGCCCTGGTGGCTCTGCTGGCAGATAAAGGGGCCAAACTCAGACCTTCTTATGATAAGGCTGATATGGAGAAAAGAGGTGTGTTGCCTTGTCGATGCAAGGAGAAGGTTGATGAGATGAAGTGAATGGACGCGGTGCCTCATTTGTAAACGTGTACTAAATGACGTGAGGTTTTGAGGTGGATGAGTTGTAATGCATTTGTAGGTGTTCATGATTTTCATTTGTTCATTTTATATAGCTCACATTGCTAATTTGTGTGAGCTTGCCACATTTTCTTTCACCATATTGGGTCACCTTTTGAGATTTTGTTACATGTACAGTGAATTCCGGACACCTGAATATAAGCCTCACCCACCATATTTAAAGAGGAAAAAATATATAGACCGCATTTGTTTGTTTGAGTTCAAGAGTAATTCTACACTTGATCAAACTTACTTAAGATTTGTCAGATCAAACACAATCACTGTAAGACTTAGCGTCCAAAAGCATTGAAAGTGTGGGGGGGCTTGTAGTCCGGAATTTACAGTGTCTTTTGTCTTTTTGATTTATTTTTTTACATTCTCTCACTCACTGGCAAACCTTGTCGTTTTTTTGTTCCATGTCAAGCAGGTTTAATTGCCCATTTGTATGCCCATCCTTCCCATAATCCCTCCGCTGTAGGCCCTCTGGAGCTGGCCAATGCTCTGGCCGCCTGCTGCCTGTCCTCCAGGCTTTCCTCTCAACATCGGCAGTGGGCCGCACAGCAGCTCGTGCGCACACTCGCCGCCCATGACCGTGACAATCAGAGCCGGCCGCAGACCTTCGCCGACATGGCGGGGGACCTGCGGAAGTGCTCTTTGATCAAGTTGGAGGCTCATCAGAGCAGGGTGAGTCGTCATGTTTGCTGTTGATTGTTGTTTGTTTTCATCGCTGACTGTTGTTTGTCTTTTCTTAGGTCCTCACGTGCGGCTGGTGCAAAAAGAAAGGTCTGTTGGCGACAAGTGGCAATGATGGCACAGTCAGGGTATGGAATGTAACCAAGAGCCAGTACACCCTCCAGCAGACCTGTATCTTCAACAAGGAGTAAGGAAAACAAGGTTTTGGAAAGGTTTAAGTGATCACTCAGCAGGTTCTTGTGGGGCATGTTACTCATTAGGCTGCATAATAATCTTAATGTGGCTCAGCAACAAATGTCAGTAGATCCCCAAATCGTCGTCGGGGTTGCAATACGGGACAACCAGCAAAAGTAATTGAGATGCCCATAGAATTGTCTATTTTTGACACATGGCCCCTCCAATTTGAGACCCCTCCTTCTGCCTCAGCTCTCTCCGCACCATGGCGGACAAGGTATTTGAACTCCTCCACCTGGGGCGGGGCCTCATTTGCAACACGACTGAGGACCATGGCCTCAGATTTGGAGGTGCTGAGTCTCACCCCAGAAGCTTCACACTCGGCTGCAAACCACGTTGAAGGTCACACGGGCCATGAGGACCACACCCGCAAATAGCACAGATGAGAGTTTTGCCAATCCAGAGGTACTCTTCCTGACTTCGTGTCAGCCAAGACAGTCCCTCAACTTCCCGAGCTTTGAGGAATTCAGGGTGAAACTCGTCCCCCCACCTTGGAGCTTTGCCGCTGATGAGCGGTTTAACTTCCCCAGACTCCGTTTGCGTTTGCGGAAGGGATGTCTGGGGGATTGAGAAAGACCTCCAAGTATTCCTTGCACCCTTATTAGGCGTCAGAACCTCTTCAAAGCCGTCCGTGGCCTCACCATACTGTTTTTTTTTTTTCTCTTATTTCCTGACAAATTAAAAAAAAAAAGGGTTGAAATGTAATAAAACATAATGATAATGTGACTAATGACTGTTTTTTTCTCCTTTGTTCTTTTATCAGTGATGGCTCTTTGGAGGAGGGCCGTTCAGGTTTTGGATCTCCGAGTGATTTTTGCCTATCTCCTCTTGCTTGGAGTGTCACTGGAAAATATCTCGCCTCTGCCATGGAGAAAATGGTCAACATCTGGCAAGTCAATGGTGAACACTGACGCTAGTCTTACCTTTTCTAACCTTTGTTTTTATAGTGATGCAGTACATACAGACGTCCTAGAACTAGGAAGTCAGAACTTACAGTAATACGTAACCCTCTTTAGACTAGGCTGTAATTATAAAAAATATGAATAAATGGAAAAATATTCATAAAAATACTGTCCTGGTATAGTCATGAAGGATAACCTCTGATGGTTGGGACGAAAAGAGGCTGATATTGGTGGGCGAGTCTTTTATCTTCATGGTGATGACTTTCCTTTTCTTTGCTGCACTGCCGCTTGGTAGATGTAATGAAGTGTAAAAACGAAACTAATAGTGATATATAGTGATATTATTCTTCCTTTTGCCGCATGCTGGAACCAAAGAGCGCATTCTTGCCGTATTATTCCACCCTGCACGCTGTAATCGGTTGTCAATCATGTCTCGTGTTTACAAGCCAAAGTTATGCTTCAGTTGGAGGATTAATATCTTAATATCTTAAACAGAAGGCACCTGCATCACAATTTGTTATTTACAATGAGATGTAGTTGTTTGAGCTGAAACAAATGTCCTCTTTAAAGGAGGTAAAGGCCTTTTGGATGTGCAGCCTCACTGGGTTTCAGCCCTGGCTTGGCCGGAAGAGGAACCGCAATCTTTGTGGTCCGGAGAACCCACGGATATGCTGCTGGTGGGTCGAATGGATGGATCCCTGGGCCTCATCGAGGTCCTGGATTGCTCCAGTTTGCACCGCACAGAGCTGGAGCACTGCTACAGGAAAGATGGTATGGACGTTGTTCGGAATCATTTATATTAAGTGTTTTGTCTTTGGTTTACAAATACATTTCTGACAAAGTGTATTTCTTATTTCTCAGTGGCAGTGATGAACATCGCCTGGTACAGTGAAGACAAACCTTTTGCCGTGGGCTACGCAGACGGCAAGCTGCTGATTGGCTCCAAAGAGCCCTTAGAACAACGAGCCATTGTGGTCATTGATGCTCACAAGGTATAAAATGCTTGACGAGCCTCGAATAGAATTGGATTTTTCTACAAAAAAGAATGAAAGAAACTGAATCTCCTTCTTGCATTTTTTTTTCAGGAGTCAGTTACCAATATGAAGTGGAGTCCTACTGGTCAAATCTTGATGACTTGCGCCAAAGAAGAAACGGTGAAGCTCTGGGCCAGTCCAGACACACACTCTGATTTGGGGACAGACTGGCGGTGTTTAATGAGTCTGAGACAACCCTCCCTGGTGAACAGCGTTGCCTGGTGTAGCTTACCCGGACGTGGCCCGAAGCCCCTCAGCATGCTTGCCATGTAGGTCTTTTTATTTTCTTTCTTTTTTTTTTTTTTTTTTACTGTACGAGAAATAATTTCAGATGAGTGGTTAGTGCGCAGGCCACACAGCTAGGAGACCTGAGTTCGATTCCACCCTCGGACATCTCTGTGCGGAGTTTGCATGTTCTCCCCGTGCATTCTAGGTTAATTGGCGACCCCAATTTGTCCATAGGTATGAATGTGAGTGTGAATGGTTGTTTGTCTATATGTGCCCTGTGATTGGCTGGCCACCAGTCCGGGTTGCACCTCGCCTCTCGCCCCAAAAACAGCTGGGATAGGCTCCAGCACGGCCGTGACCCTCGTGAGGATAAGCGGTAGTGAATGAATGAAAAAATAATTTGCAAGTCAATCAGGAAAAATTGACAAAAAAAATCCTAAAAGCATTAAATGTAAAAAATGTTAGCATGTTAATAAAAGTTGTATGTTGCGGTTAATTTGTAAGAGAAGTTCCTCATAGTAGGATATTCAATATTAATAAATGCATACATTTTCACTGTTATGGCATAGAAAACCTGTTTACGATCATCTAAATATATATTTTTAACACCATTAAAGCCCTCTAGACATGGAATATGACCCATATAATCACCTTTACATTTGTATTGTATCAACGTCATATCATTTGCATATAAAGTCGGGGACAAAGAGACTGAATGACTGACCATAGGGTTCACTCACAGCGTTCATTCAGCTATAAAATCAACGTGTATGATAAATGGGAATGTGTACATTGACACTTTCAGAACCCAGAATAATCGTTAAATGAAATTTTTCACTTTTTCACCTTTAGGTTGTCCAATAATTCTCTACCTATGACTAACAATCCGAATAAATCGCTCATAAGTCTCATAGTGCCATAGCATTTCTGTCATTGTCGGGGTAAATGCATGTGAACCTCTGACCAGAAATACTATTGCGTCATTTTGACAGGTTGGACTTTTATGATTTTCATGCTTTTCAGATGCTGCCAAAATGGTCTGGTGTCAGTCTGGACTGTCCCGCAGGCTGTTTCAGATTTCCCAGAATCCTCTTCCTCCGACTCAGAAGGGTGGTGGGAGAAAGAAGCAAATCCGAAACTTATGGTATTTGATTATATTTAATGTAATATTGTCTTATTGATATGCCCCCGTAAGTAACACAAATAGCACTTGGTAAATAGTGATTACACTCATAATTTATTTAATCAACCAAATTTATGCACACAGTAATTATTGTCTAAATAGCTGTTAAAATAGTTGCGTGTTGTTCTCGCCTTTTTTTGAGATGCTGCACCTTAACGGTCATTACGCTTACATTGTCCTACTGTGTTTGTGTTGTAGTCTTCGCAATGGTCGCAAGACGGAGCGACGTGCGTTTTCCAGCTGAAGGGCCACATCACGCCAGTTAAGATGGTGGCCTTCAGTCCTGACGGTCTTTCTTTGGCCTCGGGAGGAGTTGGGGGCCTCATGAACATCTGGTCCCTGAGAGTAAGGAATACACGCGTCTTGGGTTTATCAAATACTGTGTGGATGATACGGTCATGAAGATGCACAGCTTATACAGTACATCAGGCGGGATGTTGCTGAAAAAAGGAAGTGGCAAAATACAAATGCAATTTTGTTCATACTGATTTGTGGAAGTTATTCCACTGAGATAAAACCATTTATGTCTTTTTCTAACTAATTCTAATTAATACTAAAAATGTGTACTGTCCCATCTCAGGCAGGGTGTGCTGGAGCCTATCCCAGCTGTCTTCGGGCAAAAGGCGGGGTACACCCTGGACGAGTCGCCAGCCAATCACAGGGCACATATAGACAAACAACCATTCACACTCACACTCAGAACATGCAAACTCTACACAGAGATGCCCGAGGGTGGAATCAAACTCGGGTCGTCTAGCTGTGTGGCCTGCGCGCTAACCACTCATCCACCGTGCAACCCGCAACTTCATTTAATTTTTGTATAATAATCAAAGATAACGGCGGCACGGCGGTTGAGTGGTTAGCACGCAGACCTCACAGCTTAGGAGACCAGGGTTCAATTCCACCCTGGGCCATCTCTGTGTGGAGTTTGCATGTTCTCCCCCCGTGCATGCGTGGGTTTTCTCCGGGTACTCCGGTTTCCTCCCACATTCCAAAAAACATGCTAGGTTAATTAGCGACTCCAAATTGTCCATAGGTATGAATGTGAGTGTGAATGGTTGTTTGTCTATATGTGCCCTGTGATTGGCCGGCGAATGAACAAAAAAAGAAATGGATCGACAACCAGTCCAGGGTGCACCCCGCCTCTCGCCCTAAGATAGCTGGGATAGGCTCCAGCACCCCCGCGACCCTCGTGAGGAAAAGCGGTAGAAAATGAATGAATGAATGATATATATATATATATTTTTATATACAGATGAAAATACTCATTTTGTGCGTCCATGTGTACAGGATGGGTCGGTAGTTCAAACGGTGGTTGCTGGTTCAGGTGCCATCCAGAATATTGTGTGGATTCCCGATGTGGGTGTGGCTGTCTGCTCCAACAGGTCAAAGGTAAAAGCCGTCTTCTCATTTATCACACGTTGCCAAGTTAACAAAGCGAAATATATATTTTTTTGTATCCTAGGACGTGTTGGTGGTGAACTGCTCCAAAGACTTCATGTCATCCAATCATGTGCTCGCCACTTGCCGCACGGCTCTTAAAAAACAGGGTGTGGTTGGCCTCAACATGGCGCCTTGCATGAGGGCCTTCCTGGAAAGACTACCTGTTATGCTGCAGGAGCAGTATGCATATGAGAAGGTATGGCACATTTAATATGATGTTAATGAGAAAATCTGTCATCTGTTTTCTTTATCAATTATATATTTTTTAGTGTCTGCATTTTCATCCAATGACCTGGATATTTTTTCTTTTCTTAATTCTCAATTGTTTTCTGACCTTCTAGCCTCACGTTGTGTGCGGGGAGCAGCTTATCCACAGCCCCTACATGCAATGCCTCGCCTCTCTGGCAGTGGGACTCCATCTGGACCAGCTCCTGTGCTGCCCACCAGTTCCGCCTTCACTGCGACACTGCCCGCCTGAGTCCGGCTCTGCCGTTTGGAGCGCCAGCGAATGGGCGTGGCTGGACTGCTTCTCAACAACAGTGAAGGCAGCAGAGGCCCTGGCTCGGGGTGCTACCTTCCCTGACTCGTTTACCGTCCCGGACCTGGAGCCTGTTCCCAAAGATGAAATGGCTTTGCTCATGGTGAGGGAGGCTTGTTCTGCATTTTAAAATTGAATTTATATGTCGGATACTATATTGAACCGCTTCAATATTTTCTTGTTTCCTGCAGGACAACAGTAAATGGATCTCTGGCATGGATGAACAAATCATGTCCTGGGCCATCTCTAGACCTGAGGTAATTAAACCAATGAGTGAGAATGGTTACATAAAAGACCTTAAAGGGGAACTGCATTTTTAATGGAATTTTGCCCATCATTCACGATTCTAAGTTTTTTTAAGCATTTTTTACCTGAGGACTGGAACACACACGCCATCCCAAGGGGAGCGGACATAATAAGTTGTCGCTACTGTTGTTATTGAAGGAACGAGCGTAACTATGTGTGTTAACGCGCCTCAAAAAAAAGTACCGGTAGTGTTTTGAGTCATCAAAATATGGCAAGATACTGCAACTCTTACATGTCATCATCAGCGTACGTGTTTAAAGCATATATATATCAAACCATGCAATGTTTTTAGAGGGTTTTATAGTTTAAAGTTTGTGTATCCCAATGACAGCATTGTAAGCTAGCTCAAATTAACTTGTTTTCTTGTGTTTTCAGGCACAGAAAAGGGAAAGAAATATGTGAATTATTGTGAATGATTGGCAAAATTCCCCAAAAAGTGCACTTCTCTATTAAAGGGGACCTCTTATGCTAATTTTTGTCCCTTTGTATTGAGTTGTGGACTCTGATAGAGCAGCTACACGCAATAACCCCTATAGAAAACATTCTGGCTCCCAGCTGTATTTTCTTAGATTTTCAAAACGTTCTGTTTTAATTTATTCCACCCACAGCCCGCCTCCGGGCCCTCCACTGGTTAGGAGCTACTGGTAGCTCATGAAGTACTGGTTGGATATCCTGACTTGCTGTGTATGGACCCAAAAGAGTGATAATGGCAGTTGTCTGCAACATCAGTCATACAAATGTAGTCATTACATGTTTGTAGCGGGACTACCCATATAAGGAAGCGTGACATCACAGTTAGTCTTCCTTATACGGAATGTTGGGAAAAAAACTCTGTAACCGAGCGTTCATAGCCATGCCAAACTTCTTTTAGGGTTCACTTCCAAATGCGCAAAAACCTCATTATGTGAAACTTTTGGCATCATTTAACACAAGAATACAACATTCTAAGTACATTTTGTGTACATCATGTTGTTGGGTCTTTCCAGGACTGGCACCTGGGAGGGAAGTGTGACGTGTATTTGTGGGGTGCAGGACGACACGGCCAGTTGGCGGAGGCAGGGAGAAACATCTTGGTACCAACCATCGCACCCTCCTTTTCACAGGCGCAACAGGTACACGTATGAACATGCTAAACATCGTCGTGTCTTTGTTACGGCCTGTTATGAATCAAAAAAATGCATATTTAAGCAAATTGTATGTATTCTTTGCCCAAAATAAGCATTTTCAAGCATAAAAATTTGTTATTTGAGCATATTCGTACAAGTCATCCATTTTTCACCATTGCTTTACCCCCCCCCCCCCAGGTGGTGTGTGGTCAGAACTGCACCTTCGTCATTCAGCCTAACGGGACTGTGTTGGCATGTGGAGAGGGCAGCTACGGTCGTCTGGGGCAGGGCAATTCGGACGACCTCCATGTCCTAACTGTCATCTCAGCTCTTCAAGGTGGCGTCGACATCGTCTGTTCAAAATGTTGCTCTCTGCTCTTTGAATTTTTTTTTTTTCAAGGTCAAGGTCAAATTTATTTATACAGCACATTTCCAACAGTTAACTGCATTAATTTGCATTGCACAGCAGCAAGAATCAGTTAAGCAGTACAAAATACACAATATAAAAATAAACAATATAAACAACCCAAGTATTAACAATTTTACCCAGGGTTATATACAAATATGCAAGATAACATGAAATATGAAACGAAATATATGACCAGTATATACATTACGAGATCTTGCTAGTGAATTAAATATGAGGCATTATATAAATACTGCACTTAGAACTTAATATATTGCACTTCAAGCTTGATATTGCACAGTGAATGGAGTCTGGAATAACTATACTGAATATAAAAAAAAAGTATTGCACAGTGCTGTACAGCAGCCAATATAACACAAAACACACATGCATAATAATAAGTCATACAGCTAAAAATAAAAGTGCACAGAATAATGACACTAAGAAAAACAGTAAAACAATAAATGAATAATTAAAAATAAAACAATAAAAGCACAAAATACACAAAAAAAAGCTCTCTTTTCAAGTAATGAACTTCCACCCTGACTTTTTAAAAATTGTTTTGGTGTTGGTCAGGCTTTGTCGTGACTCAGCTGGTGACGTCGTGTGGCAGTGATGGCCACTCCATGGCTCTGACGGAGAGCGGCGAGGTGTTTAGTTGGGGCGATGGCGACTACGGCAAGCTGGGCCACGGGAACAGTGACCGTCAACGCCGACCCAGACAGATTGAAGCTTTGCAAGGAGAAGAAGTAGTACAGGTCAGTATTATTCATTCATTCATTCATTTTCTACCGCCAGCCAATCACAGGGCACATATAGACAAACAACCATTCACACTCACATTCATACCTATGGACAATTTGGAGTGGCTAATTAACCTAGCATGTTTTTGGAATGTGGGAGGAAAACCGCAGTACCCGGACAAAAACCCACACATGCACGGGGAGAACATGCAAACTCCACACAAAGATGGCCGAGAATAGAGGTCAATATTAAAAGTCCTAAAATAACAAGGTTTCCTGAACATAGCATACATTAACATTTACTCATACAAGGAAGTATACAGTAGATCCCTATTTTCCGTGGGGGTTATGCGAGTACTTGATATAACTTCATATAAAAATGTCTACTTTTGACACACGGCTTGGTGCGCATGGTGCATTGAGGTGCGAAATCTCAATGACTTGACAAAAAAAATCATTATCATTGAAGCATAAAGACGTACCTTAAACACACCTTATGTGTTTGTTGTGGAAAAATTGCCTATTTTAAGGGGAATCTTGTTTTTTTTTTTTTTTAAACCAAATATTTGCTAGATTTGCCACGGCCATGAATGCCGAATTGCGAATGTGCAGGGATCCGCTGTGTAACTCATAGCTCATGAGTCTACCATCCAAGTTTGTTTGTTTTTTAATGTTTTGCTTAGATTTTCATTTTGTCTTTCCAGATGTCCTGCGGTTTCAAACACTCAGCTGTGGTAACAGCCGATGGGAAGCTTTTCACTTTCGGCAATGGCGATTACGGCAGACTTGGCTTGGGGAACACGTCCAACAAAAAGCTGCCAGAGAAAGTCACCGCGCTGGAAGGATACCAAGTTGGTCAGGTAGGAAAAACTTCCTGCAGGAAAAAGCGACCTTAAAAGATCTCTACTAGATGAGTTGTCGGACAAAATTATGAGTGAAGCCGTTTTCATTCGTTTTCATGGCTTTTTCAACCGATGTAAAATTTTCATCAGGAGTGTAGTCGGGAGGAATGGCTGCTTACAGTTTTCTTTTGTTTCCGCTTTAGGTCGCATGCGGTCTGAACCATACCCTGGTCATTTCCGCTGATGGAATGATGGTGTGGGCTTTTGGTGATGGGGACTATGGCAAACTGGGACTTGGCAATTCGACGGCAAAGTCTTCACCTCAGGTAGGGATTGTTTGGTTTGATGGATAGTCTGAATGTTCTATCTATTTTAGTGCGATGGAGTCAATTTTAATTTTTTTTAAATCCCTAGAAAGTGGAAATGTTATGTGGACTTGGCATCAAAAAGGTGGCTTGCGGAACACAGTTTTCTGTGGCCTTAACCAAAGACGGCAAAGTGTTTACATTTGGCAAAGGTATGTTTCAATCCATGTCATTTCTCTATATAGATCAATATTTTAAATACAAAAACAGTTTTTCTGATAATATAATATACACTATTGTTTTTCAAATGTTTTTAGCAGGTTTTAATTTTATTGTGGCTCTCCGGTTTCAGACCGCCTCATCGGTTTGCCAGAAGCTCGGGCAAGGAACCACAACCGTCCCCAGCAGGTGCCGGCTCTGTCGGGCGTCCACATCCAGGATGTCGCTGCAGGAGCTGAGCACACTTTGGTTCTGTCGTCCACTGGTGACGTTTACACGTGGGGCAGCAATTTGGAGGGCCAGGTAACCAACCACGGTGTCAGTATTACTTGTATAGTACTTCTACATAAGGAGGGCTCATTTTTATATTGCATATGTTGTTTTGGGATAGATATAACATTTATATGTTATATATGCGCAGACAGCAGGTCAAAAATTACATGAAAATGTGTAATATACACATGATGTCTGACTTATTTTTAAATAAATGTAGCAATACTTTCAATATACCTTCTTGGTTATAATTGAAATATCTGATTTTGGGCATCATTTTGATATTTAATTTTAATTAATGCATTATCATTAATTATCATTAGCAACTATCTTAATAATTTCCTCTAAAATGTAATTTGGACATGTAATTATGTGTATTAATTTTTCAAAAGATGATGGGTCATTTGGAAAAAGAAATACATTTGCTTGTTTTGAGTGAAATTAAAGTATAAAAATAAATAAAAGAAATGAAGGAATACTTTAATTAAAATGAATTAAAAGTAACACAAATAATTAAAGTATTAAAAATACTAATAAATGAATGAATAAATATATTTTAAATACAAAATTGTTAAATAAAAGTGACAAAATAAAAATATTTAGCAAAATTGCTAAATTGCACAAAAGTTTTATAAAATTATAGATTCTTAAAAACTACAAATTATAAAAATAAATGAAAATCAAAATGACAGAAGTGTAAAAAATAACTAAAATCTAAACAACCTGAAAGTGTAAAAAAATAAATAAATAAACCCCCCCCCCCCCCCAAAAAATGACCTAGATAAAAAAAATAGATAAAAATAGTGAAAATAAACCAAAATGAGAAATGACTTTAAATAAAAGTAGGTCACTGGTTAATTACCGTAGGAAACTGGGGGTCCCAGTTTGACACCATATGAGAACCCTTGCTTTGTGCTACTAAAAGATTGTTAATGAAAAACTGAAATTTGACCCAACTTACCAAAATTGTTGCCTTGTCTCCTTAGCTGGGCCTGGGCCACACCAACCACGTGAGAGAACCTACCCTGGTGACAGCGCTGCAGGGCAAGAACATTAACCAGATAACGGCCGGGCGCTGCCACAGTGCAGCATGGACAGCTCCATCAGTGCCGCCCAGAGCACCAGGTCACCAAACACTCGACCGTAAAGCAGAATTTTATTTCTGTAGAAAACCGACCTGTACAAAACAGTTTACTCTCTCGGCTGACACTTGCCGTCCCTGCAGGCTCTTCAGTCCCTCTCCAGCTGGGCCTCCCCGGGGCCGTGCCCCCTCAGTACGCCGTGCTCAAGGAGGTGAGCATGGAGGCGGTGAGGGCTCGTCTGCGTCTCCTTTACCACTTCTCTGATCTCATGTACTCATCTTGGAGGCTGCTCAACCTCAGTCCCAACAATCAGGTATGAAAAGAAGACAGGAAATAAATAAAAATACACTCCTGCTCACTTAAAAAAAAATGTGTGTAAATAATTTGTTATTTTGATTTAAAACAACCATTTTTTTGTGCTGTTTATGTTGTGACAAGATATTTTGGCTAAATATACAGGGTCAGGCAATAAATAAATAAATAAAAGGCAAATAAAGTAAAGTAAACACAAAAGTGTTTACTTTATTTGCCTTTTATTTAACCTACATGGTGTTATTAACTAATTGTGGAACCTTGGTTAGTGTAGGCTACACCTCAGTTAGTGTATGTTTCAGTTTATGTTGAAAATGTGCGCAAAAATGTGCGTCTTGTGTTATTAACTAATTGTGGAACCTTGGTTAGTGTAGGCGACACCTCAGTTAGAGTAAATGTACGCAAAAATGTGGGTTTGCTCACATTATTTCAATTTTCATGGCGTGTGTCTTGTGTTATTAACTGATTGTGGAACCTTGGTTAGTGTAGGCTGCACTTCGGTTCGTGTAGTGTTCGGTTAGCTAATGTTGAAAAAGTACGCAAAACTGTGGGTTTGCTCACGTTATTTCAGTTGTCTTCTGACATGGTGTGCGTCTTGTGTTATTAACCAATTGTGGAACCTTGGTTAGTGTAGGCGACACCTCAGTTAGTGTATGTTTCAGTTTATGTTGAAAATGTACGCAAAAATGTGGGTTTGCTCACATTATTTCAGTGTCGTCCAACATGGCGTGCGTCTCGTGTTATTAACTAATTGTGGAACCTTGGTTAGTGTAGGCTACACCTCAGTTAGTGTATGTTTCAGTTTATGTACGCAAAGATGTGGGTTTGCTCACATCATTTCAGTTGTCATCCGACATGGCGTGTATGTAAAGTAAACACTTTTGTGTTTACTTTACTTTATTTGCCTTTTATTTAACCCACAAATGTGTCACATCCTTTAGCCTGACCTTGTATATATGGCTAAATTTGTGTCAAAATCCATGTGTGTTTTAGTTGGGAGCTGATATTTTCTTTTTTTTTTTTAAAAACTTACCTATGTTCTACTGCTGATTACTAAAGAGTAGAACAAGGTAGAAGACGAAAGTCTAATTTTTGTTTTCTTATGTACGTACTATGTTTATTTAGCCTCAGAGCACAATATTCTATGAGTCAAAGTCCTCTAAAATGTTTTTGAAACACGTCTGGGATTAAATCTTTTTTCTTTTCTCCTACTTTCTTGGCAGAGCTGCACCTCCCACTACAATGCGGGTACATGGGGTATTGTCCAGGGTCAGTTAAGACCCCTGTTAGCCCCGAGGGTCTACACTTTACCCATGGTGCGCTCCATCGGCAAAACCATGGTGCAGGGCAAGAACTACGGCCCCCAGATCACAGTCAAGCGGATCTCCACGAGGTCGGCACCTTTCACTTTGAGTGAAATATCGTCCGACGCTTGCAGCGTTACATCTTTCCTCCCCGTTTGTCGCTTTGCAGGGGAAGGAAGTGTAAACCCATTTTCGTGCAGATCGCTCGCCAGGTTGTGAAGCTGAACGCTTCAGACCTTCGGCTTCCCTCGAGAGCCTGGAAGGTCAAGCTGGTGGGCGAGGGAGCCGATGACGCGGGCGGCGTCTTTGATGATACCATCACAGAGATGTGTCAGGTATGAATCGGCTACCGTTCACGTCACGTTTGCAGGCTTTTAAAAACGCTAAGAAACTCATTACTGGTCCGCGTATGTCCTGGTAGGAGTTGGAGACCGGTGTGGTGGACCTGCTCATCCCCTCCCCCAATGCCACCGCAGAAGTTGGCTACAACCGAGACAGGTGAGGGGAGTTGACCTGACGTCGCGTTTCTGACGGCACGTAAACACAACATTATACTGGTGTGAAGGTTCATCCTCAACCCGTCCGCCTGCCTGGATGAGCACATGCTGCAGTTCAAGTTTCTGGGCATCCTGATGGGCGTGGCCATCCGCACCAAGAAACCGCTGGACCTTCACCTGGCACCCTTGGTGTGGAAACAGCTGTGCTGCATCCCCCTGCTCCGTGAAGACCTGGAGGAAGTGGACCTCCTTTACGTGCAGACGCTGAAAAGCATTCTTCACATTGAAGACAGCGGCATCACCGAGGAGAACTTCCACGAGGTGGGACCACGCGAAACCAAAACCTGTTCAATAGACAACACCTCTTAAATTCAACCCGTTTTGACGCGCGCCATGTCGGACGACAACTGAAATAATGTGAGCAAACACATTTTTGCGTACATAAACTGAGACATACACTAACCGAGGTGCAGCCTACACTAACCAAGGTTCCACAATTAGTTAATAACGCAAGACGCACGCCATGTCGGACGACAACTGAAATAATGTGAGCAAACACATTTTTGCGTAAATAAACTGAAACATACACTAACCGAGGTACAGCCTACACTAACCAAGGTTCCACAATTAGTTAATAACACAAGACGCACGGCATTTCGGACGACAACTGAAATAATGTGAGCAAACCCACATTTTTGCGTACATAAAATGAAACATACGCTAACTGAGGTGCAGCCTACACTAACCAAGGTTCCACAATCAGTTAATAACACAAGACGCAGGCCATGTCGGACAACAATTGAAATAATGTGAGCAAACCCACATTTTTGCGTACATTTACACTAACTGAGGTGCAGCCTACACTAACCAAGGTTCCACAATTAGTTAATAACACGAGACGCACGCCATGTCGGATGACAACTGAAATGATGTGAGCAAACCCACATTTTTGCGTACATAAACTGAAACACACACTAACCGAGGTGCAGCCTTCACTAACCAAGGTTCCACAATTAGTTAATAACACGAGACGCACGCCATGTCGGATGACAACTGAAATGATGTGAGCAAACCCACATTTTTGCGTACATAAACTGAAACACACACTAACCGAGGTGCAGCCTTCACTAACCAAGGTTCCACAATTAGTTAATAACACGAGACGCACGCCATGTCGGATGACAACTGAAATGATGTGAGCAAACCCACATCTTTGCGTACATAAACTGAAACATACACTAACCGAGGTGTAGCCTACACTAACCAAGGTTCCACAATTAGTTAATAACACAAGACACACGCCATGTTGGACACTGAAATAATGTGAGCACACTCACATTTATGCGTACATAAACTGAAACATACACTAACTGAGGTGCAGCCTACACTAACCAAGGTTCCACAATTAGCTAATAACACAGGACGCACATTTTTGCGTACATTTTCAACATAAACTGAAACATACACTAACTGAGGTGTAGCCTACACTAACCAAGGTTCCACAATTAGTTAATAACACCATGCACAACATGTCGGACAACAATGGCAATGGTGTGAGCAATCCCACATTTTTGCGTACATTTTCAACATAAACTGAAACATACACTAACTGAGGTGCAGCCTACACTAACCAAGGTTCCACAATTATGTCAGACGAAAATTTAAATAATGTGAACAAACCCACATTTTTGCGTACATTTACTCTGAGGTGTAGCCTACACTAACCAAGGTTCCACAATTAGCTAATAACACAAGACGCACATTTTTGCATACATTTTCAACATAAACTGAAACATACACTAACTGAGGTGTAGCCTACACTAACCAAGGTTCCGCAATTAGTTAATAACACCATGCACAACATGTCGGACAACAATGGCAATGATGTGAGCAATCCCACATTTTTGCGTACATTTTCAACATCAACTGAAACATACACTAACTGAGGTGTAGCCTACACTAACCAAGGTTCCACAATTAGTTAATAACACCATGCAGGCCATGTCGGACAACAATGGCAATGATGTGAGCAATCCCACATTTTTGCGTACATTTTCAACATAAACTGAAACATACACTAACTGAGGTGCAGCCTACACTAACCAAGGGTCCACTGCAAGGAAGACGCCTTACTCTCCCACCTCTCCCAACGCTTTACATGCATAAAAAATCCATTTTGTTTTCCTTTCAGATGATTCCTCTGGACTCTTTTGTCGGGCAGAGTGCAGATGGAAAGATGGTGCCCATCATCCCAGGAGGAAACAGCATCCCTCTGACGTTCTCCAACAGGAAGGAATATGTGGAAAGAGCCATCGAGTACCGGCTTCATGAAATCGATCGACAGGTAAGGCCGGTCCTTCACTTTTTATGGATGCAAACTCGAAAAGAAGGTACGGGAGAAAAAAAAGGCTTTTGTAGCAGCTCTCCACGCCTTGACAAAGTCCCCGCCCCTTTCCGGTCAGGTGGCGGCCGTGCGCGAGGGCATGTCGTGGATCGTGCCGGTGCCGCTGCTGTCCCTGCTGACGGCCAAGCAGCTGGAGCAGATGGTGTGCGGAATGCCGGAGATCTGCTGCGACGTGCTGAAGAAGGTGGTGCGCTACCGGGAGGTGGACGAGCAGCACTCGCTGGTGCAGTGGTTCTGGCAGACTCTGGACGAGTTCTCCAACGAGGAGCGGGTCCTCTTCATGCGCTTTGTGTCGGGACGCTCCAGGCTGCCCGCCAACACCGCCGACATCTCGCAGAGGTTTCAGATCATGAAGGTGGACAGGGTAAGCACCCGTGAGCATTCCTTACAGTATCGGGATGGGAACGTTTTACCCAACCGTCTTCCTACTCCGCAGCCATACGACAGCCTGCCCACTTCCCAGACGTGCTTCTTCCAGCTGCGTCTGCCGCCGTACTCCAGCCAGGCCGTCATGGCTGAGCGGCTGCGCTACGCCATCAACAACTGCCGCTCCATTGACATGGACAACTACATGCTCTCTCGCAACGTGGACAACGCCGAGGGCTCTGACACGGACTACTGATGCGCACCTGGGAGGAGCAGGCATGCACAGATTTTACCTGAACGCCTCACCAACCCAGAAAATGCACATTCATCCCTTGCAGGAGGAAACTCCGCAGCGGGGTCACATTTTAATTTCATTTATTTTCAATTTTCAAACAGCACATTTTTCTCATTGTGGCTTGGAAACTATTTTTAATGACACAAAAATCTTCACAAGTGCATTTAGCGTGTGTGGTTTTAGTTTGTCCCCCCCCCCCGTTACTCCACAACCCGCTTTGGGTGTTCTGCATGGAGTTTATTGTTTGGGATTGTGTATAGAATGTTCAAGAAAGACGTTTGGGGTAAAACATGTATTGTGTACATTTTGTAAAATGCTTCATTATTAGAAAATGTGTTTCCATCACATCCATATTTATTGTTTTATTGCCGATACCCGTTTTCCAAAACAACAATAAAATGCTGCAGAATCTTATTTTATTTAGCTCGGCTTTTTCCTGACTCAGACGTTCCAACTAAGACTCAGGCTGTCCATCTTCTTTACCTTATCCAATGCCGAGGAGGAGCCTGCGTTCCCAGGCCAATTGAAACACAAATAATTGTATTGTCAGTGACAATAGATGACCATAACCTTCAAAACGGATATTTCCATGCATTACTTTACTGTTAAAACACACATTACTTACCATCATGGCGAATTTGGCCGCCATGATGGTAAGCAGAATCCATGACCAGTCCACTGTAAAGATGTCGTCAGCACATTGCTCAGCCTTTAATTGCTCTAATAGCCAATTGTTTCAAGTTTTCCAAAAACAAAGTAAAAAACGCTGTAGATTTATAACACCGGTCGTGGTAAATAAACAGGACAGTGGCCTAAACGTGCCTAGCTAGCTAGCTAGCTAGCTTTACCATCATGGACAACTTCCGGCTCCATTGCACGACACTCTGTAATATACACTTGTATCAAATGACAGCGAGTGACAGCGAGGACGGCCAATCGCAATAAAACAGAATAGCCTGTGGGTGGAGCTAAAGACAAACAGACACGTGCTTGACCCCACCCTCATTTAACCCTTTCACGCATGACGGTCACTGCAGTGGACAGCAATTAAAAGGTCATTTTCAATGATAAAAATAGGTTTTGATGGCAGTGTTGCTTATAATCCACCCAACACTGCTTTGTGTGGTCAACCATTGTAACTGCAGAATAATTATGTCAACATTGAAGATGGCTGCCAGGAATTAAAACATGCCTAACACCTGTGGGATTTCTGCTCAATCCTTCTAAAGTAGGAGACTCCTGCAGGTAAAAAAAAAATATTTCTACATCAAGTAACACCTAATAATCACCATAGTTGTGAAAATGTTCAAGTATTGATTTTAGATTGGGAGGAAATTGCAATTTTTCATGCAATTACTGAACAGTATATCACTCTTGATGTTTTATCTGAAATAGTTATCTTTTTGTATAAATCAAAATTTTATGCTATTAGATTGTAAGCTGCATTGTATATATCAATATGTATGTTTTGTGCATTATTTGTTATGAGTTTCAAGCCATAGATGAGATGATCATGCTCTTCAAAGGCAAATTGTCTATCAAGCAATACATCCCCCAAAAAACCAAAACCCTGGGGTGTGAAAATTTGGGCAAGATCAGGGGCTTCAGGATACATGAACCACTTTGAAGTTCACAGGGGTGCAGCCAGCACAGGTGCAGTCAACGAATTGGGAATGGCTGCAGACGCCATCTTGCGCCTCTGTGATGACATCCAATTCAAGAACCACAAGGTTTTTTGATAACTACTTTCAGATGTATCTGAGGCCCCTGTTGAGTGTGTGTGAGGTTTCCCCAGTTTTTTTGACCAGAAAAGTGCATTTTCAGCAAGTTGAAAAAATGAAAAAAAACGACATACGTTTTTTTTCAAAAATCAACGCCCTCAAACACTGGCGTTTTATGCCACTTTTGGGTACTTCTAGGGCCCCCGTTGAGTGTGTGTGAGGTTTCCCCTGTTTTTTTGACCAGAAAAGTGCATTTTCAGCAAGTTGAAAAAATGAAAAAAAACGACATACTAACCCCTTACGTTTTTTTTCAAAAATCAACGCCCTCAAACACTGGCGTTTTATGCGCTTTTTGGGTGCCCTTGGGCACCCTGGTGAGTGTGTGTGAGGTTTCTGGTGTTTTTTTGACCAGAAAAGTGCATTTTCAGCAAGTTGAAAAAATGAAAAAAAACAACATACTAACCCCTTATGTTTTTTTTCAAAAACCAACACCCTCAAACTCTGGCATTTTATGCCATTTTTGGGTACTTCTTGGGCCCCTGGTGAGTGTGTGTGAGGTTTCTGGTGTTTTTTTGACCAGAAAAGTGCATTTTCAGCAAGTTGAAAAAATGAAAAAAAACGACATACTAACCCCTTACGTTTTTTTTCAAATATCAACGCCCTCAAACTCTGGCATTTTATGCCATTTTTGGGTACTTCTCGGGCCTCTGGTGAGTGTGTGTGAGGTTTCCCCCGTTTTTTTGACCAGAAAAGTTCATTTTCAGCAAGTTGAAAAAATGAAAAAAAAACGACATACTAACCCCTTACGTTTTTTTTAAAAAATCAACACCCTCAAACTCTGGCATTTTATGCCATTTTTGGGTACTTCTAGGGCCCCCGTTGAGTGTGTGTGAGGTTTCCTCTGTTTTTTTGACCAGAAAAGTGCATTTTCAGCAAGTTGAAAAAATACGACATACTAACCCCTTACGTTTTTTTTCAAAAATCAACGCCCTCAAACTCTGGCATTTTATGCCATTTTTGGGTACTTCTTGGGCCCCTGTTGTGTGTGTGTGAGGTTTCTGGTGTTTTTTTGACCAGAAAAGTGCATTTTCAGCAAGTTGAAAAAATGAAAAAAAACGACATACTAACCCCTTACGTTTTTTTTTCAAAAATCAACGCCCTCAAACTCTGGCATTTTATGCCATTTTTGGGTACTTCTAGGGCCCCCGTTGAGTGTGTGTGAGGTTTCCCCCGTTTTTTTGACCAGAAAAGTGCATTTTCAGCAAGTTGAAAAAATGAAAAAAAACGACATACTAACCCCTTACGTTTTTTTTCAAAAATCAACGCCCTCAAACTCTGGCATTTTATGCCATTTTTGGGTACTTCTTGGGCCCCTGTTGTGTGTGTGTGAGGTTTCTGGTGTTTTTTTGACCAGAAAAGTGCATTTTCAGCAAGTTGAAAAAATGAAAAAAAACGACATACTAACCCCTTACGTTTTTTTTCAAAAATCAACACCCTCAAACTCTGGCATTTTATGCCATTTTTGGGTACTTCTTGGGCCCCCGTTGAGTGTGTGTGAGGTTTCCCCTGTTTTTTTGACCAGAAAAGTGCATTTTCAGCAAGTTGAAAAAATGGAAAAAAAAACGACATACTAACCCCTTACGTTTTTTTTCAAAAATCAACACCCTCAAACTCTGGCATTTTATGCCATTTTTGGGTACTTCTTGGGCCCCTGGTGAGTGTGTGTGAGGTTTCCCCTGTTTTTTTGACCAGAAAAGTGCATTTTCAGCAAGTTGAAAAAATGAAAAAAAAACGACATACTAACCCCTTACGTTTTTTTTTCAAAAATCAACGCCCTCAAACTCTGGCATTTTATGCCATTTTTGGGTACTTCTTGGGCCCCTGTTGTGTGTGTGTGAGGTTTCCCCTGTTTTTTTGACCAGAAAAGTGCATTTTCAGCAAGTTGAAAAAATGAAAAAAAACGACATACTAACCCCTTACGTTTTTTTTCAAAAATCAACGCCCTCAAACTCTGCCATTTTATGCCACTTTTGGGTACTTCTCGGGCCCCTGGTGAGTGTGTGTGAGGTTTCCCCCGTTTTTTTGACCAGAAAAGTTCATTTTCAGCAAGTTGAAAAAATGAAAAAAAAACGACATACTAACCCCTTACGTTTTTTTTTTAAAATCAACACCCTCAAACTCTGGCATTTTATGCCATTTTTGGGTACTTCTAGGGCCCCCGTTGAGTGTGTGTGAGGTTTCCTCTGTTTTTTTGACCAGAAAAGTGCATTTTCAGCAAGTTGAAAAAATACGACATACTAACCCCTTACGTTTTTTTTCAAAAATCAACGCCCTCAAACTCTGGCATTTTATGCCATTTTTGGGTACTTCTTGGGCCCCTGTTGTGTGTGTGTGAGGTTTCTGGTGTTTTTTTGACCAGAAAAGTGCATTTTCAGCAAGTTGAAAAAATGAAAAAAAACGACATACTAACCCCTTACGTTTTTTTTCAAAAATCAACGCCCTCAAACTCTGGCATTTTATGCCATTTTTGGGTACTTCTAGGGCCCCCGTTGAGTGTGTGTGAGGTTTCCCCCGTTTTTTTGACCAGAAAAGTGCATTTTCAGCAAGTTGAAAAAATGAAAAAAAACAACATACTAACCCCTTACGTTTTTTTTCAAAAATCAACGCCCTCAAACTCTGGCATTTTATGCCATTTTTGGGTACTTCTTGGGCCCCTGTTGTGTGTGTGTGAGGTTTCTGGTGTTTTTTTGACCAGAAAAGTGCATTTTCAGCAAGTTGAAAAAATGAAAAAAAACGACATACTAACCCCTTACGTTTTTTTTCAAAAATCAACACCCTCAAACTCTGGCATTTTATGCCATTTTTGGGTACTTCTTGGGCCCCTGGTGAGTGTGTGTGAGGTTTCCCCTGTTTTTTTGACCAGAAAAGTGCATTTTCAGCAAGTTGAAAAAATGAAAAAAAAACGACATACTAACCCCTTACGTTTTTTTTTCAAAAATCAACGCCCTCAAACTCTGGCATTTTATGCCATTTTTGGGTACTTCTTGGGCCCCTGTTGTGTGTGTGTGAGGTTTCTGGTGTTTTTTTGACCAGAAAAGTTCATTTTCAGCAAGTTGAAAAAATGAAAAAAAAACGACATACTAACCCCTTACGTTTTTTTTCAAAAATCAACACCCTCAAACTCTGGCATTTTATGCCATTTTTGGGTACTTCTAGGGCCCCCGTTGAGTGTGTGTGAGGTTTCCCCTGTTTTTTTGACCAGAAAAGTGCATTTTCAGCAAGTTGAAAAAATGAAAAAATACGACATACTAACCCCTTACGTTTTTTTTCAAAAATCAACGCCCTCAAACTCTGGCATTTTATGCCATTTTTGGGTACTTCTTGGGCCCCTGTTGTCTGTGTGTGAGGTTTCTGGTGTTTTTTTGACCAGAAAAGTGCATTTTCAGCAAGTTGAAAAAATGAAAAAAAACGACATACTAACCCCTTACGTTTTTTTTCAAAAATCAACACCCTCAAACTCTGGCATTTTATGCCATTTTTGGGTACTTCTTGGGCCCCTGGTGAGTGTGTGTGAGGTTTCCCCTGTTTTTTTGACCAGAAAAGTGCATTTTCAGCAAGTTGAAAAAATGAAAAAAAAAACGACATACTAACCCCTTACGTTTTTTTTCAAAAATCAACACCCTCAAACTCTGGCATTTTATGCCATTTTTGGGTACTTCTTGGGCCCCTGGTGAGTGTGTGTGAGGTTTCCCCTGTTTTTTTGACCAGAAAAGTGCATTTTCAGCAAGTTGAAAAAATGAAAAAATACGACATACTAACCCCTTACGTTTTTTTTCAAAAATCAACGCCCTCAAACTCTGGCATTTTATGCCATTTTTGGGTACTTCTTGGGCCCCTGTTGTGTGTGTGTGAGGTTTCTGGTGTTTTTTTGACCAGAAAAGTGCATTTTCAGCAAGTTGAAAAAATGAAAAAAAACGACATACTAACCCCTTACGTTTTTTTTCAAAAATCAACACCCTCAAACTCTGGCATTTTATGCCATTTTTGGGTACTTCTTGGGCCCCTGTTGTGTGTGTGTGAGGTTTCTGGTGTTTTTTTGACCAGAAAAGTGCATTTTCAGCAAGTTGAAAAAATGAAAAAAAACGACATACTAACCCCTTACGTTTTTTTTCAAAAATCAACGCCCTCAAACTCTGGCATTTTATGCCATTTTTGGGTACTTCTAGGGCCCTCGTTGCGTGTGTGTGAGGTTTCCCCTGTTTTTTTGACCAGAAAAATGCATTTTCAGCAAGTTGAAAAAATGAAAAAAAAACGACATACTAACCCCTTACGTTTTTTTTCAAAAATCAACGCCCTCAAACTCTGGCATTTTATGCCACTTTTGGGTACTTCTCGGGCCCCTGGTGAGTGTGTGTGAGGTTTTCCCCGTTTTTTTGACCAGAAAAGTGCATTTTCAGCAAGTTGAAAAAATGAAAAAAAACGACATACTAACCCCTTACGTTTTTTTTCAAAAATCAACACCCTCAAACTCTGGCATTTTATGCCATTTTTGGGTACTTCTTGGGCCCCTGTTGTGTGTGTGTGAGGTTTCTGGTGTTTTTTTGACCAGAAAAATGCATTTTCAGCAAGTTGAAAAAATGCAAAAAAAAAACAACATACTAACCCCTTATGTTTTTTTTCAAAAATCAACACCCTCAAACTCTGGCATTTTATGCCATTTTTGGGTACTTCTTGGGCCCCTGGTGAGTGTGTGTGAGGTTTCCCCTGTTTTTTTGACCAGAAAAGTGCATTTTCAGCAAGTTGAAAAAATGAAAAAAAAACGACATACTAACCCCTTACGTTTTTTTTTCAAAAATCAACGCCCTCAAACTCTGGCATTTTATGCCATTTTTGGGTACTTCTTGGGCCCCTGTTGTGTGTGTGTGAGGTTTCTGGTGTTTTTTTGACCAGAAAAGTTCATTTTCAGCAAGTTGAAAAAATGAAAAAAAAACGACATACTAACCCCTTACGTTTTTTTTCAAAAATCAACGCCCTCAAACTCTGGCATTTTATGCCATTTTTGGGTACTTCTAGGGCCCCCGTTGAGTGTGTGTGAGGTTTCCCCTGTTTTTTTGACCAGAAAAGTGCATTTTCAGCAAGTTGAAAAAATGAAAAAATACGACATACTAACCCCTTACGTTTTTTTTCAAAAATCAACGCCCTCAAACTCTGGCATTTTATGCCATTTTTGGGTACTTCTTGGGCCCCTGTTGTCTGTGTGTGAGGTTTCTGGTGTTTTTTTGACCAGAAAAGTGCATTTTCAGCAAGTTGAAAAAATGAAAAAAAACGACATACTAACCCCTTATGTTTTTTTCAAAAATCAACGCCCTCAAACTCTGGCATTTTATGCCATTTTTGGGTACTTCTTGGGCCCCTGTTGTGTGTGTGTGAGGTTTCTGGTGTTTTTTTGACCAGAAAAGTGCATTTTCAGCAAGTTGAAAAAATGAAAAAAAACGACATACTAACCCCTTACGTTTTTTTTCAAAAATCAACGCCCTCAAACTCTGGCATTTTATGCCATTTTTGGGTACTTCTAGGGCCCTCGTTGCGTGTGTGTGAGGTTTCCCCTGTTTTTTTGACCAGAAAAATGCATTTTCAGCAAGTTGAAAAAATGAAAAAAAAACGACATACTAACCCCTTACGTTTTTTTTCAAAAATCAACGCCCTCAAACTCTGGCATTTTATGCCACTTTTGGGTACTTCTCGGGCCCCTGGTGAGTGTGTGTGAGGTTTTCCCCGTTTTTTTGACCAGAAAAGTGCATTTTCAGCAAGTTGAAAAAATGAAAAAAAACGACATACTAACCCCTTACGTTTTTTTTCAAAAATCAACACCCTCAAACTCTGGCATTTTATGCCATTTTTGGGTACTTCTTGGGCCCCTGTTGTGTGTGTGTGAGGTTTCTGGTGTTTTTTTGACCAGAAAAATGCATTTTCAGCAAGTTGAAAAAATGCAAAAAAAAAACAACATACTAACCCCTTATGTTTTTTTTCAAAAATCAACACCCTCAAACTCTGGCATTTTATGCCATTTTTGGGTACTTCTAGGGCACCCGTTGAGTGTGTGTGAGGTTTCCCCTGTTTTTTTGACCAGAAAAGTGCATTTTCAGCAAGTTGAAAAAATGAAAAAAAACGACATACTAACCCCTTACGTTTTTTTTCAAAAATCAACACCCTCAAACTCTGGCATTTTATGCCATTTTTTCGGTACTTCTGGGCCCCCTGGTGAGTGTGTGTGTGAGGTTTCTGGTGTTTTTTTGACCAGAAAAAGTGCATTTTCAGCAAGTTGAAAAAATGAAAAAAAACAACATACTAACCCCTTACGTTGTTTTTCAAAAATCCCCAAATTCAAACTCTGGCATTTTATGCCATTTTTCTGTACTTCTGGGCCCCCTGGTGAGTGTGTGTGAGGTTTCTGGTGTTTTTTTGACCAGAAAAGTGCATTTTCAGCAAGTTGAAAAAAACTGAAAAAAACTACATACTAACCCCTTACGTTTTTTTTCAAAAATCACCAAATTCAAACACTGGAATTTTATGCCATTTTGGATGCTAAAAAAGACATTCACTTTTTCAGTATAAGTCACAAACATCTACATGTTGCTTTTCCAAAATATCAATATCATTTTTCAATATGTGGCCCTTGCTGGAAAAGGCTTGGCTGATTCCTGCCACTGTTGTCCTTGTGCATCTTGGGATACGGAGTGTTTGACCACATCTGGAGAGAGAATATGGACAATGCAGTGGTAGGAAATATGAATGCAAGTCTTGAGATTTATTGGCTCCGACAGAACTGTGACTAAACAAAATATAAACTAAGGGCTCAGGAAATGAGTCACAAAGAAACTTTATATAGTTTTCAAGTATTCAAAAAAGTTAAATAAGTGCAAGGTGTGTTCACATGATGTACATACTGGGCAATATATGCACCGCCCACTTTTAATTATTTTTACAGGTCCCCCCCACTACCCACGCTAAATGTCCGTAAAGTATTCACATTGGATTTTTTTTTGTCCTTTTTCGATCATTAGGAAAAGTCTATTGGACAAAGAGCTCACAGACGGTCCACCTGGAACACTCGACAGTGGAGGTTGGAGGTGTCGGACAAAGTGAAGAGACAGGACGAGACACGTTAGCTGCTGGTGACGTGAACAGTACATTAGAACACAAGAAAAACGGGTAAACGCCCATTTGAGTTGATCCCTTAATCTACTCGGTAGTATTTTGTACATACAAAGACGGCAAAAAAAAAAAAAAAAGACAGTGGTAATGCGGTGACTGTTTCAAAAATGGGACAGCGGGCTGTTCTACCGTGATTTCTTGTTAAGAAATTTGGTCAAATCTTTTAAGGCACCAGATGCTGAATTGAACGCCACATCAACGACGCAGGTAAGGAGGCAAGACGAGGGGGAATAATGACAGTAGGGGAGAACAGGGTTGCTCGCTATTTCTCAGCATTATTGCGCCTAACGATCTGTTGGGATTTTATTAGCTTTTGATTTGGTTCTTCCACCATCGGGGATCGCGCCCGAGGAACTGAACTAGAACCATCTGCCTGTACTGTATCGTTCCGTGGATTGGAGGGCCCATTGTAACAACCAACCTCGAGTTGGAAAATCAGGATCCAAATGTCAATATAGGGCTACTGAAAGACGTTTTAAGCAAAAAATTTATGCCAACAAACCCCATTCGCCCATAATAATAATAATAATATCTAGACGTGATTTTTTTTTCCCCAATCGCAGGTTGAAAAGCGCTTAGCAGCCGTGAAGCATGGGCATTAAACTTAACAGCGCGTGCCATGTTTTCATTACATGGTCCGTTTAAATGGAATTCCTTTTGCTGTATGAAAACCCTGTGCTTTTGTTTCACCAACAATAATCAAGAGAAGAAGAGGACTGTTTTTAGGCTAGCAATAGCGATAATGAAAACATGGCCCATGATGCTTCTGGACTGGAACATACAGCATAGCTCCCCAAAAGAATAAAATAAAAATATATTTATATATATATATATATATACGCCGGGGGTGGGGAATCAAACCCAAAAGGTTGGATAAAAACCTGCCTATAAGACAGAGGGATAGTCGGCCTACTGTACACTTTCTACAATATCTACGTCCATTATGAATAGAGCAAATGCATTCACTGGAAGGCATTGTTGAACCTAAAACTGTACCTCTTGGGGGGGGCGGGGGGATTGACAGGGGGGGTCTGCATAGTAAGTTAAGACACCACAAATGAGCAACCGAGTGACCCAAAGAGCTTCTGGAAGTGCCTTCCAAACTCCGGTGTCTCCACCTTAGATCCCGGGAGATGTTTTTTGGAAGGCGCAACCAGCCAGGCCGACGTCTTGCATCAGATGATTACTACTTGATGCAAGACAACAAACAGCACAAAAGACCGCACAGATGTTCAAAGAAACGACAAGTCGGAACCATCACCGCTGATGAGTTCACACTAAAAAATAAAAAATAAAAAAAATGTTGCTTTAAACCACGGGGTCATCAAATACGACGAGAAAAGCACAACAGAAAACATTTTGATGAACGTAATTCGAGAGATTTAGTTTTAGTCGAACAGCCCCTTCTAGTAACCTCATGGCCCGATCGATATTCATAAAGAATCCCGTTGCTGAGAGCGGCTCCATGTGACAGAATTCGAAAATCTCTCCCGATTCCTAGTAAAGATAAAAGAAGATACTTTAAAGTATTTTCAGGTGGAATTGTTCTCAACTTAAAAAGAGCTAGCGGTAAAGCATCGCCACGCGGTCAAACCTGGAATAAGTGAGCTTGAAAAAGAGCCGTGCCGTACGACATGGAAAACTAAAAGAAACGACGAATGCGGACTATTTTTCCTTCTTGGACAACCAAAGTGTTGAGAGTTAGATGTCAGATCTTGCAACGGGACCACTGCCTCCTCGGTGGGTTGTTGTCACAAGGTCAAGGAACGCTCCGGGAACTCTTAGAATCTTTATGAATACAAGCCCTGTTTTGTTTGTAAATGACTACTTTTACATCAACTCAACTTCTGCTGCTTAGCTAGCTGGGTGTATTTACAGGGAGAGGAGTGAGGAGCTCCACGGCTTACGCGTTGAGTCTCAGAGACTGATCCTCTCTCCTCCTGGAGGAGATATCGATGTCGATGGAGTCTTTACCCACAATGAGTCGCAGGCGTTTGGCCGGGGGAAGTGGAATGAAATCGTCTTCAAACTCGTTGTCAAAGTAGTCGTCGTCCTCGTCATCGACGTCCTCGTCTTCAGAGGACGGGTCGGCCATGACCTTTTGGCTCCGGTGTCCGCCGTTCCTGGCCTCCAGGCTCGGACCCATGTCGCCGTTAAACGACACCTGGTCTGCCTTCATGTGGGATATCCTGCGCGCGTCGTCCTCCCTCTTCAGCTGGATCTTCAGCTTTGTGGAGTTGCCGTGGACCACCGGAGCAAAGCCGTTATTCAGTTTGGCGATGTAGGAGCTGCCTTTGTCCTTGTCGTGGTCCTTGCTGAACTTGATGCTAATCTTGCTGGAAGAGGAGGGGTTGACCGCCGCGGCAGAAAGACTGGAAGAACCAATGACGTCGCTGGGTTCATTGGTCTTGCTACTGCTACTGTCTCTCCGCCGGCGGAGCGTCAGTTTGGGGAGGCCGGTTGTGTTCTCCAGAATCAGCTGCGCATCGTAACGAGTGATCCGGCGTTTTTTCTTTCCCTTGTCCTGCGATCGACAGCTACCGCTACCCTTGTCCCTGCGTAGGGCTTTGCGGCCGTTGGCCACCCCGTTGTAGTCCCGATGCGCGTCAGAGAAGCTCAACAGCACTTTCCCGCAGTCCGAGTAGCTGGTGGCGTGACCGGAAGCCACCGGCACAAACGGCTCACCGTATGAGTCCTCGCATTTAATCATTCGCTCGGTGCCCAGCTGTGACGCCCGTTTCCGTCTTGTGCACGGGTCTCTTCGGGCGTAGCCGGGATCTAGCGCTGGCTGCTCCAGTCCCATCCCATGGTGGAGATACTCCTCTATGTCTAAGGGCTCCGTTTTAATCACCACGCCACCGGAGACTGGGCTCAAGCCGCGCATGGTGCTGGACTCCAACTTTACGCCACCCGCCGTCTCTTGGGCTTTGCCTAGAGTCCGTGTGGACCTGCGAGTTCTGTATGTCGAAGACAGGCAACCCTTACCATGTTGCCCAACTGGGAGATTGACGTTTTCCTTGGCGGCGTGTCGTGTCAAGCAGCCCTGCTGGACCAGGTCCTGCCCGTCCTTCTCCTTCTTTACAGTAACACCTTTACACAGTGACACCTTGGAGTCCCTGAGACCCAGCTGGCAAGTCTCACCTTTGGCCAACGCCTTGGGCTCTGCACCCCTTCTGCGACTCCGCAACTGGACTTTACTTAGTGAAGGCTTAGATTGGGATTTTAGTCTCTTTGGTACCCTATTATTATTTACACGTCCTTGTTTTGAACATGAGGTAGTGAGGGCTCTTGACAGAGTCTGTCTTGTTTGAGTCCTGTTTTTGTACTTGAGGCCAGATGATCTTTTCCTGGCAGCTGTATGAAAAAGACAAAATGTGCAAATATTCAACACGGTGCGAAAGACTCATTCACGCTGTTGGTTAAAATCTGGATGCATTTCATCATTTTGTACTTCTTATTTTCAGGACTTGGTATGTTTAAAGTAGAAAATCGCATGCAGGGAGCTCTTACATTGATGTGTTTTTGGCGATTCCTGAGAGTCCACGTCTGTGTGGGAGCCTACTGAGTGAGCGTCTGAACTCCTGTTTCCTTCCCCTAACTTCTTCAGCCGGTTCAGACGTTTGTCCGTCTCCCGCAACCCGTATTTGCTGTTGATCACCGGAACATCGACTGGCAGTCCAGCTTTGGATTTGAAAGCACCAGTGCCACGTCTGCTCAACCAGAACAAAAGACAAGAAGCTTAATGAAATGAAGTTTTAAAACAAATACAACCTCAATAAACCACAGAAAAGTTGTATTATATTGTGTTTAATTGGTTCCACACTGGACAGTGATAAGTGCATTTCTACATTTACTTGTGACTCTTGCCAGCGACACAAGGAGAACAGCTAATAAAGTTGTTTTTTTTTTAACCTGCGGTATTCCTCCATTTGTGCATATTTTTATATATACTATTGTCTAACAGAGATGCTGCGGTAATATTTCTTGATGACATTCAAGCTTTCGCACGTTCTGACAATAAATTCATGTGTTAGTAGTTGTGGTAAATCCAGGTTTATATTGGCATTTTGAAGCTTACTTTACACTGAAAAGTCCGTCACTGTGTGCACCTTTACATGCCATGTAACTACACAATGGTTACGTTGTGGTCGACATAGACTGATTGTAATTTAACCGCATTGTTATGTTCGTTGTGTAAAATTCAGGACATGTGTATTGATTAATATCAGTAAAGTAAACTATTACGCTGATATTGCACCAGCTTTACCTACCGTTCACAGGTGTAGCATTCACAAAATTCATTACTTTCGCCAAAAAATCCATCTCCATAGTAGCAGGAGATCTCCTCGCCCGGTTCAATGTCTCTCAGCACCTTCACACAGGCCGTGTCCCGCCCTGTCGACACAAACTAAAACAGCAAACAAACAAAAAAACACAATGTGAATAAAGATTTCTGTATATGCGTAGTTTTTAACTTTATTTTAACAGCGATTACTCCATCATCACTAGAAATAACTAATAAAAGAGTTACCAACCTTGCAGTTTGGACGACAATCTGAAAAGAAGCAGACAAAATTAATATGACAACTGAATACTGTTGGCGAGTGCAGATAAAAACATCAGCCAAAAAAAATAATTTACTGTTATTTCTGTTATGGCCGAGGGCGTTTATTCAAGGTGGTAAGGCCTTTACGAGCGAAGGGTTTTTATTTTAACAACTTTAATAATAATCATCATATTTTATTATACTTTATTTAATCAAGGATGCCTGATTAAATAATACACAGGTTTAAAGATAGTTTCAACCAGAAACTGCAGACAAACATCAAGCGCCTAGGCAGGGTGGAGAGAAGAACACAACATAAACGTTGGCCCAGCCAACAATGGGGTGCAAACTGCCAGAAAATGTCTGTATATAAAAAGGTCATCTTCAGTCTGTGCAGGGAACTTGTTTAAACTGTTTTGTTTAGCAACATATTTCTGCCGGTCTCAGCAGTTCACTCTTGATGAATGTGAACAAACGTATTTGCGAACTGAGGTAATTCAAGTACCACCAGTTGCACGAGGTAAAAAGGAGGTGTCTGCACGGGGAGAGGCATTTAATTGTATAAATTGGACAAAGCGCCTGTCAATTAACTGAGATTTGGCGTCAATGAGAGGAGAGGCCGTCCACACAAACATGGATACTCATTTTTTGTCTAAAAAAATGTTTTCTTTGGCTAACTCACGGCAAAACAGGAAGGTGGTGTCCGTGAGGTGTCTTGCTGCCACATGGCCTTTGGTAACAGTCATGTCAAAAATAACAATGACTGTAAAAGTAACCTTAAATGTTAACTTAGCCCTTTCATTCTTATGTACTTGTGCTTTTTGAATTGTTTTCTACTTGTAAAAAGTAATTGTAAAACTATAAAAATGTTTTTGCGTTAACATTTTCTAGAACAGATTAATTTGATTTACATTACTTCTTATGAGAAAATTTGTTTAGTACGTTTTTTGGTTAGAGTCTGACCTTCTGGAACAAATTAATTGACGCTAACCAGATAAAGTAGCATAAAAGGTCGAATACCGTGGTTAATAAAAGCAGCTGGCCCCAGCCAGAGCTGTGCACAATTCTTGCGAGTGGAATACATGACACTGAAGTCATTCTCTCCATGCCGGAGTAGCAAGTTCTCTTCACTCTCGGACAGCTCAGCAATGCATCCCACTAAATACTCAATCTTATCATTCCTTTTCCTGCAAAAGATCAAAAGAGTTTAAAAAAAAAAAAGATTTTGAAGTGAACTTTTTGGTGAATTCACATGGTCATAGAACCTCACCATTCTTTAGTTGCCACAATTTTGGCTCCATTTTGTTCTGAAGAATAGCGATTACACGGAAGAATCTCAAAGCCGCTGTCAGTGGCGAACATCCGCAAATATACAAAAACCTGCGGAAAACAAGCAGGTTGGTCATCACGTGAATGTGGTGCTGAGAAACATGAGAGATCAAAATAAAATATGCTTACATGTTGTTTGAATAGCTTTTCTTGAGATTTTGTCTTATGAACAAAAAGATTTCGGGACCAGTCTCCTGTTGTCAAAGCTCTGAACGCTTTCTCCAAGTTATCGTGTTTCTTGAAGCGCTCAATGATTTCCTTCAGCTCTTCCTGACGTCCCTTGACTGGTCGAAATCTATTGAACAGACATGCAAGTGTGTGCATAAGAGAATATGCATAGCAGCATTTCAACTTGAGCGTCGCAGGCATAGACGGCTGACCTGGTGTTCATTTTGTGTGTCTGAAAGCCCAGGTATGGATCTAGTATTAGGCTTGTTGTCAGGTCATCATTCTCGCATAACTCCTTTGCAGTCATTCCTGAGGAGGGCACATATCGCCTCTCGGCTTCTAGACTAGTTGCATGAAACCCTGTGTAAAAAAAACCAAAACAAAAACAAGCTAAAACGTGGAACTGCCAAGAAAAGCAAATTTCATAAGAATGTCTGCAACTCACTACGACTACATCTTCGGTTTCTGGGGTGTGTTTTGTTGTGCCGCAGTGATGTCCGCTGTGAATGCTGAGAGCGAGTCTGGCTCTGGCTCACAGGTTGTTCGCTGGTCAACTTGCTTCCATGTCGTCTGCCATTTAATACCATGTTCTTGGATTCGCCCAGCCACTTCATACCCGCAAGCCCCCTGATCCAGTTGCATTTAGTCCCCGAGATGAAGAAACACTCTTCGGTTGGGAAGACTGGGGTCTAGAACTCTGGAAACAAAAGACAGAATAAATCATATGAATCCTTACAAATGTTCAATAAACAAGCATACAAAACAACATGTAAAAAAAAAAAGTTGCATGTATGTGTGCATGTTTTGCCTCATCATTTATAAAGGTAATATATATTTCTAACAAAATACATAAGCTTATTATGGATAGGAACAGAGTTCTCGAGGATTCAAAACTGAAGTGTAGCGCTATTTAGTGGTCACCTGAAATAACGCACGCTTTTATTGTCTGCAAAAGTGACGTAGTTGATTACATCTAGTACGCGATGCATCCATGTGCACCTTATTGCGTATTGGTGTTCATATTCTACAAACAGAGATCGATTTTGTGCCGAAACACATTTGTCGTTTTAAATGTTAAACTAAAAAAACGGCACGCGCGCACGCACGCGCACCACGACGAGACCCGGAAGGCTACCGCGACATGTCACAGCGATTCGCTTGTATTGTTTGCTAACAACTGCCGCGGCGAGCCATCGAGCTAACACCAAAGCGGTGCCTGAAAGACGGTTAGCTTGCAGCAGACGCCGGCGTAATGCCGCGACAAAAATGACAAAACAAGCCTTAGAGGGGCTTAAGGCTTACAGAATCACCCGATGTTTAGCAGCCACCACATACAATAAACATACCGCAAAGCAAGAGTATTTCGGAGAGTATGATGTTTATTGAAGAGTGTACTTAGTGAATATCTGCCAAGAACCAAGCACATTAAAAACAGAATGACGACGCAAGTAAATCATTATGTACAAAACGTTGTAACGTTGAGTCCTGCTTGCTAGCGAACACTTGATACCAGATAGCATTAAAACTTCATCAGGTTAGCTTGGCTAGCTAACATTGTCAATAGCGATCTGTCGGTAAATGAAGCAGTAGCTGTAGTTATCGCACTACATGGCGATATATTAAAGTTCACTAACTAGCCAAATGCAATAAGCGATAGTGGGCAACACACGTCTGTGTAAACGACAAATATTAAATGACCCACCTATACAAACCATTGGAGGATACGCTAATAAGCTAGCATTAGCTTCGCTAAGCAAACAAATCAGGTAGTTGTCGTATCCACTGCCGTACATAATTAATATTGGTTAATAGACGAACCGACGGTCATTTAAGATGTCAGTAAAGCAGTCCAATTACAATATGCTCAAATCATTTTCACACGATAGTATCGTTAAATGTCCCCTGTCAAGAAGCCAAAAAGACACTCAAAATGCTTTTTACTCACCGGGTGACCTCGTCAGATAACCGCAAGACAAAGCGAACGTCCTTGAAAGTCATTTAAAAGAAAAATAGCACCGTAAACATCGCAGGAAAACACATTTTTTTAAAAAAGAAATTAACATTAAAATTCAAGATGGCGGACTGGCACGGGCGAGTGGGAGAGAAAGGCGCAGCACGGCTGTCCGACAGAAAATAGTTCCCAATGCACACTCGACCGTTTTCTCATGCTTTCGGACCCAAACGGCTAACAGAGACGGTACATATAGGCGACACGGAGTCTTCGAATTTTACTTTAGGTTCGCCGTTTTCTTTCGATTAAGTTCACAGGCTGACACGAATATTTATATTGGTTTTGAGGCAGCGTCGGTCGGATGTGCACACAAGTGCCGCTGCATAAACAAACCAATTGACGCGTTCTACCTGCTCACAGAACCTCACGGAACCTTATGGAACCACGCCACAAGACAACTTCCACTTATGCCTTTGTTTTTAACTTATTTGTCTTTATTGACACTTGACGAGTTTTCTATGCTGTATTTCCAGTTTTTGACTGCTTCATATGAAGAACATAAATCAATATTCACCCTTGAATACAGGAAGTGTGGTGTAATTGTTCACGAAATGTGTAGTTTATTTTAGGCATTTGTGCAAGTGTATTAAGTAAGGCAAAATGCACACGTGAGAATTTAAAAATATTATATCTGTTATCTGTTTTGGAGCTTTCATATTTTCCCATTTCTATTTTTTTTAATTCTATTGATTATAACCAAATTTGGGAAATACTGCAAATTTTGGCATTATTTGTTTTTATTTACCAAGTAAATGAAGGACTGTGTTTTGTTTTTTTTACTTTTAAGGTCCTTGAATGATTTTGGCTTTAATTTCACAACTATAATGAGAATAAAACACAGGAAAATATTTTTTTTATTAAATAATTAAATAATCTAAAAAGACATCAATTTCAACAAAAAATAAAATAATTTTTCTTAGCGGTATTCATAATCTACAATTGTTTTAGTAAAATAGGTCAACAAAAGGAAAAACTACTATTGGCTCTCATTCAAATCCTTGCTTTTTGCCCACACAGCCCACCTTATTCCCCAAGTTTGTCAATATACAAATATAACAAAATATATAATAATAATAATAAAGAACACAACAAGCATTTGTGAAGATAAACATAGAAGTACCGGAGTACCGGGAGAAAACCCACGTATGCACGGGGAGAACATACAAACTCCACACTCCACCCCAAAATAATATGTATATGCGTATCGTAATTACATTAATAATTTTTTTTCAGCAAGGATACTGAAGAGCTGCATGCGGATTGCCTGAACTGATTCCTTGATTAATCAAAACAGCAAGCCTCAGAAAATAATCATATCATATGCAATATTTGCTTTGTAATCTACACATTTTTTTTCCATGTCATGCATGCGAGATTTCAAAGCTGCAAAAAGGCATTATTCATTCATTTCCTGCCACGTTACCCAAATGAACACAGATGAAGAGTGTAGTAGTAAGGGTTGCTTTAACAACAGTGTAATTTGTGAGTCATGTAAACTTTAGTATCCTGGAGCACAGCCCAGAAAGATACAGCACCTTGAACCTGGTGGGTGTACAAACTCACCCTATAGTCTGCACAAAGGAGTGGTGTACAATGTGTGGGCTGCATCACTCTGGTCCATTAGTAATGAAGCCAACTACCATGGAAACCAGAATAATGCCTTAAAACCTGATCCTCTGCTGGGTGAAAGGAAGGTGTGATCGCAAATTAAAAGTGTGCCCTGGCAATTTCGTCCATGTTATACATAAAGTTGACATGTTCATTGTGCGACAAATATGCTAGTGTTACATAATGTTTCATCTTCCGGTTCACATAAACATAATAGCCCAAAATGCGTGTGGTGGCCCGCCACAAATACATTCGGACCACCACAAATAGATTTAGCGCTAATAAATACATTCTCATTTACAACCCTGTACAGCAGATGGTATTGTGACTACCTCAAATGCAACAGTGAATATGAATATGTTGCCAATGCAGCTGCTTTGTTGCTGTATTTAAAATAAAATAAAATAAAATAAAATAAAAAAAATAAAATAAAATAAAATAAAATAAAAAAAGAAAAACAAAGGGCAGCACGGGTGTCGAGTGGTTAGCGCGCAGACCTCACAGCTTTTTTCTTTTTTTTTAACTTGCAACATTTTTCTCTCAGTTTGTGGGGTCGTTGTGTGGTTTTTCATTTGCAGCATTTGGTTTTGGTATTTTGGCATTTGTTTAAAGCAGCCCCATGATCATTAAAAGTTGCAATTTAATTAGCCACCACAAGGTGGCGCCTCAAACAGCTTGACCATTAAAAAACGAGCGAAAACAAGAAGTACTCTATATTGAAATATACTAATGTAAGTATTGGATTTGAGACACAGACATATGTTTTTTTGCATATAAATTAAATTAGTTGCGTTTTATTTGTTATTTTTTATAAACACAAAAGTCGACAGATCGATTTGTTGATGTTTTACATTACCCTTTTAAAATTGCCTCTGTATATTTAATGACTTTCTTGGGTTCCATAGAGAAAGCGATCACTCATCAGTCAAAACAAAAACAAAAACAACTAAACCACTACCCATTGTAGCGCAGTTGACGAGTGTGACTCAATAGACTGACGCCAGAAGTAGAAAAGGGGAGTAAAAGCCATTGTTGCATACGTGCATACGTACGTAAATGCTAAACGTAGTTTACGCATGCGCCAGAGGTCAAAGTTGACAGTTCACGGGGTCGGTTCGCGGGCAAACGTTCCAAAAGCAATTGTTTCGGAAGCGGGAGAAGTTCGTTTTTAAAAATAGCTGTCAAAACTAGACCCATTCAACGTAATATTTACTTTGTGACTTGTAAAACACCAGACCTGAAGTGTCGAGCTAATAGCTTTAGCTATTGAGCAGTCATTGTCCGCGTGGTTATCGCTGGAGCTCTGAGGAGTTTTCAGTCGGACGGCGACGGGTGAAGACGACAAAGTGGCAGAAGATGGCAGAAAGGCCGGAAGATCTGAACCTTCCCAATGCGGTTATCACCCGTATCATTAAGGAGGCGGTAAGTGCAACCATAGCGGGAAGGGAAGGGAGACACATTAACCCCCAAACGTGCTTTCAATGTTCGAATTACCTTTTAAATGAATTCCTCGTCGCCACACGTTGACTGGCTCGTCAAAACCAGAGTCATTCCCTCGTTAAAAGTACTTTTAAAAATGAAAGTAGCCCAGTAATGCCGCTCTATATTATTGTAATGTACTCGTAGTTTTAATAAAGATGTATTATTTATGCATTAAGTACTTGTTAAGTCATTAATTACCAGAATTAATGTGTACATTTATTTTTTTAAGTAATTACAATTATTACTTTCCCATATCCAGTGCTGGACTAACTTTCTTTTTTATTATTTTTTATACTGTTAAATACTATGAACTCCAATACCGACCTCTTTTCACACACATCGGCTGCCTACTTCTTATTTGTTGTTTACATCATTTATATACGTGTATAAACGTATATAAACTGTATCCAACTTACAGCTACTTTTACAAAAATAAAAGAGAGGTGAACTATTTTTGGTTTATGTGACTGGCAACATTTACGTTGTATTTTATTTACAAAGCACATCTCCACTCAAACAGTGTGCTCTTTGTCTTTATGCTATTTTGTCGCCTTGTGACATTAATAATAATACATTTTATTTGTATAGCGCTTTTCAAAATACTCAGACACTTTACAGAAGAATGGAGTTGAATAAAAACAAGTAAACAGAGTAGAAGACACACCAAAATACAACATTCATTGGTTAATACACAGTTAAAACATGAGTAAAAGTGTTAAATACAAAAATACAAGCATCATGTCTGAATTGATCATTCATTCATTCATTTTCAACCGCTTATTCTCACTCACGGGCGAGAGGCGGGGTACACCCCGGACCTGTCGCCAGCCAATCACAGGGCACATATAGACAAACAACCATTCACACTCGCATTCATACCTATGGACAATTTGGATTCGCTAATTAACCTAGCATGTTTTTGGAATGTAGGAGTGAGCCCGGAGTACGAGGAGAACATGCAAACTCCAATTGGAATTGAACTTTGGTCTCCTAGCTGTGAGACCTGTGCACTAACCACTCGTCCACCATGCAGCCGCTGAATTGAACAGTTTATAAAAATACAAATTGAGTTGAAGCAAATATCCTTTGGTGAGCTATGTACCCCATGAACATGACAACCGCAAAAAATAGCTCAGAACAAACAAAATTGCTAATTTGTTTTGACGACAAAATGTCAACGGGGTAAAAAAACAAAACAACAACAAAACAAAGTCAGACAGAAGAAAGTGCCAGAGCCAGGCAAAATGTGTAAACAAAGATGTAATTAGTTACCCGGGAAAGTAATTACTGCGCGATACATCAAGCGAATAGAATTCCTGACAAGTTACCGTGACCCGCTGCCACTGTTCTTTTAGCAGTAAGGTGTTTTCCTCTTTGTGAAAATCAATATTACCAGCCAGTGTGTGGTCTTGAATGTGTTTGCAGCTTTTGAGATAACTCCTCCGCACCGTTTGTTTTTTCGACAGCTCCCAGATGGGGTGAACGTGTCAAAAGAAGCAAGGAGAGCGATATCCCAAGCTGCCAGCGTGTTTGTGTTGTATGCAACATCTTGGTAAGAGTACAGACAACTCAAGTGCGC
Organism: Doryrhamphus excisus; assembly: GCF_037039965.1. Taxonomy (NCBI): domain Eukaryota; kingdom Metazoa; phylum Chordata; class Actinopteri; order Syngnathiformes; family Syngnathidae; genus Doryrhamphus; species Doryrhamphus excisus. Next base: position 28,894,353 of record NC_136357.1, on the reverse strand, counting down.
TTGTGTACTGATTCACAAAATAAGAGTTTGACTCCAGATGGTATGATATTTCAATGATTGTAATATTTGTCAGTATTCCCAGGTGGGGAAAAAAATAACTCAAGTAATTAATTTTCTGATGGGGAGGAAAAGCATCTGTCATCGTCATGGCAACCATCATTTCAAGACCTGTTGCAAACTACACTTAACGCAAATAAAAAGTGTTATTTCCGTTTTCCCTTTTTAACAGTGCCAACAACTTTGCCATGAAGGCTAAGCGAAAAACTCTGAATGCAGGCGACGTCTTAGCTGCGATGGAGGAAATGGAATTTGAGCGATTTCTGGAGCCTCTCAGAGAAGCATTGGAAGGTCAGTACCAAGGAGCCAAAACAAGCAACAGTACATTTTGGGTTCTTTTCTAATTGCAGTGTAGACAAAGTAGTACAGTATGTCCATTCAGAATGAATTTTCTTCAGAGATGTTTCTATTTAGGTACATGTTTGTTATTTTTGCATCTCACTACATGCACTGACCCCTGTCCCTCTTCTCTTGGCAACTTTTTTTCCGTTAGATTACAACTTTTTGACCTTGTTTATTTTTCCTATTTTGCTAATTGTTGCCAATTGAAGAATTAAGTTTGGGATTGCAAAAGTAGTCATGTCTGTTGTGCTTTGCGACACTTTCCCAATTGACGGTATGTTTTATGTTCCATCAGTGTATAAGAAGGGCCAGAAGGGAAAGAAGGAGGTGTCTGAGCAGAAGCGCAAAGATAAAGACAAGAAGACGGACTCTGAGAATGATAAGAGCAGGGAGGAGGAAGAGGAGGAGGAGCGCATGGAAGAAGAGCCTGAAGCAGAGAACGAGGTGGAGGAAGAAGAGGTGGAAAACTGAGGACAATCCCCACTGGTGGAAGCACTGTTTAAATAATGACATGCACTCGGTAGCGCTTCAGAGGTTATCACTGTCAGGACAAGTCGGGTCCCATTGGAGATGTGGTTAGTTTTCCTGAAGTCTTTTTTTCCCTTTTCTTACAAAATCCAAATGTTGAAACAAAGCACAACTAATCTTGTACTTCCTTAAAAAAACATAGCAGGTGACATGCACTTACACTGACTGGGGTGATCGGTTTCTGAGCAAACCCTGTATCTCAGACCTTTTGAACTTTTACATGATTTGATTAGCGATAAGGTCATATCTTCTGGGTGGAACGATAAGAGCAAATCACAAGGTTAAATGCTTACAGTAGTCTTTGATATGAGATGCATAATGCAATGTCTAATTATTTCAACTGGAAACCATTACAGTGATGAACTGGGTAAACTGAAAATGGAAACATGCATTGCCACTTTTGAGAGACTTCAGAGTGGAGTTGCTTTTGTAGCAAAGTTTTTTTTTTTAAAAACATGTTTTTGTACAATTTTTGGGTAGCGAAAATTCCCAATAAATATTTTTAGTACAACAAAAAAATGCTCAAAGTTTTGTAAATATACATTTTCAGTAAGTTTTGATGCTTTGCATGAATAGCATTCCAACATTGCCCTTTTACTCAAAAAGTAAAACACTTTCAATGAAAGACATGTTTTGCCCAACATTTTATTTGCGCTTTTACTCCGATGGGCACTCAATTTGGCCGCTGTTGATGTCATCGATGACATCATGCGGAGGACGACCATCAATGGTGCAGCCGACAGACTGAGCTGTACCCAGAATCTCCTTGATGGTTCCTGGAAACAAAAACAAAATCCAATGACTTTACATGATCAATAACAGGTCTACGTGAAGTTGCAATCGACTTTTTTGGTGTTCCAGACTTTTCGGCACAGAGTTGTCCATTCATTTGGGCACCTCTGTTTCCTAAAGCCGGGTCACTCTGAGCCTCCTCTGGACTATAGCCAGTCACTTTGACAGACTGCCATTGTGGCGGGAGGCTACTGTGTTTACCGGTAACAAAATGTAAAAAAAAAAAAAAACAGCCTCCATCGGAATATACTCATGTCACTCAAGACAGGAATAGTAGCGGGAGGCTGAAGAGCATCAAAACCCATTTACTCTTACCGGACAGCTCTCTAGCGATGGAGCGAGGCCTCATGAGGCGGGCAATGCCCAGGATGTCATCAAAAGTCACACTTCCACTGTGCTTGACTGGAAAAAAAAGACCACAATTAAATGTGATTCAACAATACTTTTTGAAAAGCTAGTTTGAATAGTCACTTACCATTCTTGACCTTCTTCCTGTCACGGGGGGGCTCCTTCAGAGCTTTGATAATAAGTGCCGATGCAGAAGGGACAACCTCAATCTTAAAAAAAAAAATGGCAACAATCATAAGCAACACATTTGTGACATCTTTGCTTGATGTGTAGAAGGCACAAGGCCCGTACCGCGGCTTGCCTGTTCTGGATCGTCAGCTTCACGGTGATCCTCAGACCCTTCCAGTCACCGGTAGCTTTAGCAATGTCATCACCAACTTTCTTGGGAGACTAGGGAGAAAAAAAGGCTAAGTTAAATGGAAATAAGAGTGACAGAGCCACTTTAAACTGACATAACTAGCCATTGCTGACATTTGTGAACTTTTTTTTTTAGACATATAGCACTTTGACATGGTTTTCCACCATTTGTGTATATTTTTATATTTCAATTTCACTCTTGACAGCTGCTGTTGTATCAACTGCTTAAATCCCATATAATCATTAGTGGCAAATACCTATACAATCACTCCCACATTTTCAGGTTTTGCTCTGCTTGACCATGCATGCATGGACTTAGGCAAGACTTAAAATTTGCATAATAGATTTCCACTGTACCGATGAGCAAGCAAACTGGCATTTTACTAATTATGTTCCAGACTTTTCGGCACAGAGTTGTCCATTAATTTGGGCAGCTCTGTTTCCTAAAGCCGGGTCACTCTGAGCCTCCTTCGGACTATAGCCAGTCACTTTGACAGACTGCTATTGTGGCGGGAGGCTGCCGTGTTTACCGGTAACAAAATGTAAAAAAAAAACTCACCAGACCCAATGGCCCAATTTTGGGGGCCAACGCTGAGGTGGCACCAACTTCTCCGCCGGTGCATCTCATGTACACTAAAAGACAAAAATGTAAAAAAAAAAAGTTTTAAATATTAACAATGACATTTTTTTCCTGTAACACTGCAACTTCATGGCACATTGGTTTCAGCCCTGCATACTCTTACAGTATCCAAACCCAGGTTTTCATGAAACTTAAAATGTACACAGGATTTTCACTGTATGTGTCGAAAACTGCATTTACAAAACAGGCTAATCATGTAGCGTGAGGGCATTCTTTTCTCTAAATTATTTATTTTGCTCCTCAAAACTCATCAACATGAATATGCAGTAACCACAATTGCAGAGATTATGCAAAATATATTAATATTTGGGGGGGGGGGGCACACTAACATCTTGTGAATCTTAACAAAACATACACATACTGGCTTCTTTGCATTACTGCTGACAAAGCAAATAAATTAGTGCGGTATCCAACCCCACCACCTGTCCAGATTATGCCAAATAACTAAAACGGCCCGCGGGACGCACTATGAAGACCAACCCCAAACTACATAGTCAATGCTAATGTTTATGATACAAACTGAAGCAGTCTTAACAGCATATTCATCCATTTTATGTTAATCCACACTCGCAGCAAAGTGATGTACCTAAAATCGGTTTATTAAACATTTTAAAAAAGGACATGTTTATTTAGCTCAAACGAGAAAACTCACAATTGAGTCAAAAGTAGTCCCACTGGCTATTAGCTAACAGCTAACGATTAGCAGCTACCCCACGTGTCACGGAAGCAGTTCTGCCAACCTTGTGCAGATTAGCACAACAAAACTAACATCACCCCTCCCAAAAATACAACCCACTAACATTTATTAACATCACACTTTTAGACCCAATATTACCGTTGCAAACCCGCCGTGGGGAGACCAACGGAGAACGCCGCCATCTTGAATTGTCTCGCACGCGTCTGGTTTAAGTAGCACTTCGCAGTGTGAACATACCAATTTTAACCTCGTTGGGATCGAATTTAGGAGGCATGTTGATTGTGCGGAGCTCAGTTCAGCTTGATCGGTGATGGTGTCGGATGAACCCGGTTCGGGACGACCGATTACTGTTGCACCTTCACCACTAACACGAGTAAGAAAGACAGAGAGCCGGGGTGACAATGTATATATACTAGCACCAAATCTCGCGATATGTGACGTCATCACTTACGCAGTCATTCAAGCGCTGGCTGTCGTCCGGTCTAACTGCACCGAACAAAATAAAGGTCTAAAAAACAACTTTTTTTTGGTAAGGTGCCCACCCTCTGTGTAATTTAATTTTCTGCATTTCTGTTTAATAACGAAATTCTTAGTAAAGTGATTCAGATGCCCGAAAAATGTTTGTTAGATACACGGCTCCTGCCCTGCTGCTAGCTTGACGTTGATGTTCTCCGATTTGTTGTAATTATTCGCAGTGATGTCCGATACCGCTAGATTTGGTATCGATCCGATACCAAGTAAATACAGATACCGATATCGTTATAAAAAAAAATACATTGGACGAATCATTAACCTAAATCTGAATGAATTGTTGTGACCTTTTTGTCGATATGCCTTTTAGATTATTAACCAGTGAAATAAAATAAAATAAATATTTTTACATTGCTATCGATCAATATTGATACCAATGTATCAATGATTCCAAAGAATCATTACAATAGAAGGAAAAAAAAGACCGTACATTTGAAGGGGAGGTCCATATATATATATATATATATATATATATATTTAATTTAAATGTAACTATAATTCACATACACACACATATATATAAAATATATAAAAGTATTACATATGACATAACTTTTGTATTATGTTGATAGTGTTTTTAATTAAATTAAATAAAATTAAAAAAATATGTGTTAATAATATATATAATAATAATGTCTGTAATACTGTTATAGTATAGTATATATTTAATTTATATTTAAATGTAACTATAACAGTATTACATACAACGTAACGGGAGTGTTTTTCATTTCAACTTTGGTTACTTCATACCTGCCAGCCCTCCCGTTCCCCCTGAGAAAGTACCATAAAAGTACCATATTTTACCCTTTTTTCCTGTTGCTCTCCAATTGTAATAGTTTGCTATAAGAAATAAATAAATCCTCTCCGGAGCAGCTCAGGCCCCCCCCCCCAGCACCCAGCCACCATTTTCAGTTCATTTCTGTTCATTCAATGAAGCGTTCAAGGTTGGACTTTATTTTGTACTGAATTGATAACAGATTCCGAGCATGGAGTTTATCGGGTCGTTGCATGATCTTCTTTTGTGTGCTCAGAACGATCAGAGTGGTGCGTGTGGGTGCTAAGTGGATGAACATCCTCTCTAGCAGCATAATGGCCGCGTATAACGTATAAAGGCCAACAACACGGCACCAGGATTGCAGCAATACAAAAAGTACATGAAGCTACCGTCTATTGTCATCCCTGTGTGTGGCTCTGAATGGAATGTTGGAAAAAGTGTTTTTCCATTCTTGAAGGACTCTTTGACTCAGTGCCGCGCCACGGGAATAGCAACAGAACACAAGAGGGAGTAAGTGGGTGAGAAGCGGAGAGCATCACTGTTGAGCTGTTTAATATGCAAGATGAAAAACACTGATGGTCAGAAATTCACATCTTGCGTTATGAAAGAATGTTTGTGTATTTTTCAAATGAATCGCTTCTAAAGGTCACAATTGCATAAGCCTGGCTTGAATAGCGATATTCCCAAATATATTTCAAAGCTCTGACTAGTAATTGGTTTCTTAATGCCATCTGAATTATTTAATACAGGAAGACAAAGATTGAATTAATTCATGACAATACAGGTGAAATGTACAGCAAACCGGTACCATTGTACTTCATAGATGATGTTTTTTGCCACAAGTGTTGAGATTTGTCACTTTGTTTGGGGGTCCTTGAACGCGCCATAGTTAGTTTCCACCATTAAATCAGCCTCAAAACTTGTTGATGTGGATTATGATGGAATTCCATATGTTGACATCATCATTCAATAGTGGTGAGTACCTAAACATTTAATACTTGCGTTTAATTAGTCGCTGAGGTATATTTAAAGATTAAAACCCGAATTGTGTCACGAGTGAATAACGAAAATTGAAGAGAAAGGGAATCTAATTCACTTCATTTACTCCTATATACATATGTATGTCTTTTATATTATATATGTATTTATATGTTCATGTCTTTTTACGCGAGAGGCACAAAGAGGTGATGATGCAACTCCACAGTAGAAGAGATCACGCTTGATGCAGTTTTAAAAACAGCCACAAGGTGGCAGAAGTGCATTGTAGAAGAGCTCTATGGTTCTCATTGGGAGTGACCAGGATGGATAGGATCAGGAAGGAGTACATCAGAGGGACATTACATGTTAGAGGCCTTGGAGATAAAGTCAGAGAGGCCAGACTGAGATGGTTGGGACATGTCCAGACCAGAGGAGGGATAATATAATATACAGTAAATAGTGGATGTCTTTGTATAAATATCACCTCGTACTTTGGTACGAGGTACATTATTTAAAAAAAAAAATTAAAAAAACAAACAAAAAACTGTATTATGGAAAGCAGGAAGTGAACAAATGTAAGAGTTAGTGATTGTAAAAGTACCAGATGGAGGGGTAGGATTTAATAAGCTTTGCTTCTTCCTACTCCTTTTGGACATGTGGAACTGGGAACTGATTATGGGATGCATTTAATTGTAATCTGATGCATGTTCAAATCAAATTAAACCATTACCATTACTTTTATTACAAATGTTGATCCAAAATGGGGTGGCAGGATCAAAAATAAGACATTTTTTCAAGGTTTTTCATCATTCGTTGGTGGTCCTTGAACATAACACAAAGAGGGAGCTACTCTAATAGTTGCAAAAGTGTGTGGATATGAATCCTTTTTGCTTTGTTTAATATGAAAAATGGACTCTCACAGTGATAAATTGATGGGTTTTATACTTCATGGACTTAAGAGTTTTTTTTTTTACTTTAGTTTTTTATATAGAGGCTGATTATTAAAGTGCTGTTGGTGATTCCACACATTTAATGTACCTAGATGAGTATAAAGTAGATAAAGAGTCAGCCATACATGAGCATGATTGTGTTAATAATGTGAGGAATGGCTGTATTGTTGTGCTACACAAACATCAAGGGAGTCCAGTTTCACTTGTGCAGAGGAGAGGGCAGCATGAGACGCAATTAAATGTATTTTTTTTACAGGCTCCAAACATAGAAGCGAACATGTCAGGCTTTCATTTTGCATAAACTGTGTGAGCCTTAAGCAAAGACAGTGAGTCAATATTGATATGCTGCACTTTGAGGCTTGTTGGTTTTTTTGTTTGTTTGTTTTTTTGTGTTTCTTTTCTTTGCAAGCATGCATGTCATGTTCAGAGAAAATGTTTTTTTTTTCTTGTTTTTCTGCCCATCAACCTTACAGGTTCATGAATGATTACACATTGATCAGGCTGTTCAGACTCATTTGGTTGTGATTGGGTTTGCGGGAAGGAAGTCGATATTCCAGCTGCTTCTCATTTAGCGCAATCCATTTCTTGACATAAAAGCTCTCGGTCATGCACCATTTTCTTGAACATTTCATGGAATAGGAGTTATATTTTGTGAAATTAAGATTTTTGTTTCTCCCGGAAAAAAAAACTTTATCTGATATTCCCTTGTTTTCCCACAGGATTCAGAAAAAAATCCTCATTAAATCAGGTGAGGCTGTTTTTCCAAAGAGGACCTATTATGCTTTTTATACTTTCCTGACCTATAACTGTAATTAGAATGTTGTATTCCCGTGTTAAACAACGCAAAGTTTCAGATAACGATTTGCGTACAAAGAAGTGTAGCGTGGCTCCAAACGCTCTGTTTCAGAGGGCGTTGCAAAACTCTTCCTTAGTGATGTCACAGAGGGCTTCTTTATGGGTGCGGCTGTAGGCGCAATACAGTCTCTGCTTCTGTTTACGTTGTTAGCAAGTAAAAGCTACATTTGTTTACAATTCCAGCCGAACTGGCTGACAAACTTACTGAAGCCTTTCCTACGGTACTTGGTCGTGTGGAAGAGTCAGAAGAGCAAATTTTGGGGGTTTGGTACCCCCCAAAAGAGGGGAATATATTGTAAAATGACTACTTTCTTGCACATTGCATATGACTTTTCTTTTTGGTAGTTGAACTTAAGAAGGCTACGTGACTTGGAGAGGCCAATGTGACCTGATTTTTACATGAGGATGTTTTCGGATGTGTTTGGAGTCCAAGATGTTTTGTAAAAATACAGTCAGGAGGCATGCCCAGATAAGGACTGAATTCTGGAAATCCACGTCATTGTTATTGTTGATGAGGTCTGTTTATTTTGTGTAAGTCATTGAGCAAATGCACTTATCCGTGTAGCATTATAGAGTGCGCATACAGAGATCGGGGTTGGTAATAATAATTTTCCAACGCAAGTTTTCCAACTCCAACACAGAGTTTTTTAAACACTAGTAGTCCCACAAAAAAACGTTTATATACCATATTACATGTTACTGGTGCTGTAGAAAAAAAAACGGTTCCTACCATTGGAAGACATCTTGAAGTAACATCTTTTCTTAAGAAATCTCTACGTCTCTACAAAGTCTCTACTTTCGGATCGGATTTGGGATCCAACACATAAAGATAAATCGGAATCGGAAGTCCTTCTAAGCACTCGGGAGTGTGACCAACCACAGTGGAGTGGCCGTGCCTGGAGGCGGGCCGTGGGTGGAATACATTAAAATACATTAAAACAGACCGTTTTTTGCGGGATGCACGAACTCCAAAGAAATACAGCTGGAATAGGTGCAGATTCTGGAAGATCTAGAAAGCATAATAGGTCCCCTTTAATGCAAATAATATATCAAAATGGTACTTTGGAGATCCAAAGGCCAACCTCATAAAAGGTACATTTACTTATAAAGTACATTAGAACCAATATAGTACCTTGTCTTTTAATAGTGTAGATTGGAAAGTGAAATGGTATAACTGCGAATTCCTGTATCGTGGAATTATGTTGTTGTTGTTGGTCGACAAATGATTTGTACACAGGATCACTCCAATTACTATGATCTTATACATCACAACTGGAAATATTGACTGAAAAAATGTCTATAATCAGTCCCAAATAAAATGGAAAATGAGTGGCTGGATAGTACAATATGAAATATTTTGAGATATCACAATACAAACACACACCACGGATGCTGTGTGTGTGTGTGTGTGTGTGTGTGTGTGTGTGCCATGCGGAGGGATGTTGACATTCCCTGTTGACTCGTACTTGCTGTTTCTGCCAAAGAGCCTGAAAGGCAATCTGTTGCAAAATAGAATCAAACTCTGAATGTATCGTCCTTTCTATGTAGTGTTTGTCTTCTGTTGCTGAATGTGAACAATGAAAGTCAAATAACGGAATAAGTATCATTAAAACTGCAAAAAAAAAAAAATTATTATTATTACAAATTATTTGTGGCCAATATTGCAATTTTAGTATCAGTCAGATACCAAGTAAATACAGGATCATTTTTAACTTTGTCAACATCATTGAATGATTTTTGTTCCCTTTGCACTTCATTATGTCTGCCAAGTGCTGGTGCGCCAAAGAAAAGGAAAGCCATCACCATCAACATTGTCATAATCTCTACAAAATAATAAAATTAATACATTTTCGCTTAGCCTCACAAGTGTCGCTGGGGTGCTGGAGCCTATCCCAGCTGTCTTCGGATGAGAGGCGGGGTACACCCTGTACTGGTGCCCAGCCAATCACAGGGCACATATAGACAAACAACCATTCACACTCACATTCATACCTATGGACAATTTGGAGTGGCTAATTAACCTAGCATGTTTTTTTTGGAATGTGGGAGGAAACCGGAGTACCCGGAGAAAACCCACGCATGCACAGGGAGAACATGCAAACTCCACACAGAGATGGCTGAAGGTGGAATTGAACTTGGGTCTCCTAGCTGTGAGACCTGCATGCTAACCACTCATCCACCGTGCAGCCAACAATAATAATAATTAAAAAAAAATGTCAATGTCATCATGCTAGTATCAATAGGTACAATTACCCTTTGTTCCGATTGTGTTAAAAACAAAAGGAACCATATTTGTCCCTTGAAGCTCTGTGACATAACTTAAAAAAGATCCACCAATCCATTTCCATTTAGTATGGGCCACTGGCATGCCCTTTAAACTACATACGTCAATACTGTTTGACCAGGAGTGAGTGCACTCTCTAAATTCCCTTGGGCATACACTCTAGCTGTGTGTGTGGATTTAGAGTTTGGCGTACATACGGTATATCTATGGAAGTAATGGCAGTAATGGTGGACACAGCAAATCACAGCTTTTCACTGACCCAGCTTTCACTTTTATAAATATTTATATAATATTTTATTTTTATTATTATTATTATTATTATTATTATTATTATTATTATTATTATTATTATTATTATTATTATTATTATTATTATTATTATTATTATATCATAATATAATAATTTATATAATAATGATACATATGTATGTAATATTATTATTATTGATATTATTATTATAATAATTATTATAATATAATGCCAAATAAGCCCCTCTACCTGCCCACACGCACAACCAACCAAAACTTTAAATTATTGTTATTTATTCCAAATTATTTAAATTACAAATGACTGTTTACGCTGTACATTGTTGTTCATATTTGATGTAATCTATTTATTCTCCACATTATTATTTATTTATTTGTTATTTATTTATGTTATATATTTGTATTTATTTTTTAGTATTTTTTTATTTTTTAGTATTTTTAATTATTAATTATTTTTAATTATTAATTATTTTTAATTATTAATTATTTTTAATTATTATTATTATTATTATTATTATTATTATTATTATTATTATTATTATTATTATTATTATTATTATTATTATTATTATTATATCATAATATAATAATTTATAATCATTTATATAATAATGATACATATGTATGTAATATTATTATTATTATTGATATTATTATTATAATAATTATTATAATATAATGCCAAATAAGCCCCTCTACCTGCCCACACGCACAACCAACCAAAACTTTAAATTATTGTTATTTATTCCAAATTATTTAAATTACAAATGACTGTTTACGCTGTACATTGTTGTTCATATTTGATGTAATCTATTTATTCTCCACATTATTATTTATTTATTTATTTGTTATTTATTTATGTTATATATTTGTATTTATTTTTTAGTATTTTTTTATTTTTAGTATTTTTAATTATTAATTATTTTTAATTATTAATTATTTTTAATTATTAATTATTTTTAATTATTATTAATTATTTTTAATTACTATAATAATTATTAATTATTTATTTTTTATTATACAGGAGCCAGACAACAACATGTCGTTGGCAATTTCACTGCTGTGTTATTGTGCAATGACAATAAAGAAAGTCTATGTCTCTATATTTATAAGGTTGTAAAGAGGATTTCTATTCTGTATAACTAGAAATATATTCCATTTATAAGAACGATCCATAAATGAGGTATCGAATCAATACCAACATTTGCAGTATCGCCCATTCTGTTGATTTTACTTTGCAGTGAAATTGTCCACCAATCTGAGTAAAAACGGCCAACAATGCGTTTCCGGTATCTGTTTAACAGTTTGTAAGACGAGCGCAAAGAAGAGCTGCAAGTCAATAATTGTAAAACGACTCTTGACTTAATTCACCCGATTCCTTTCTGGAGGGTTTCCTCCTCCTCCTATTTCTCCCCTTCCCTCATTACATTACCAGAAAGAGGAGACGACAACACCAGCGTGCTTAAGTAAAGCTCTGCATATTAATGAAGGATAGTTGACAACAACACTTTAAAAGCAAGGGTGGCCCGTGGCAGCAGACTCCCAGCCAGCTGATAAGGCTGGGATTTGAAGCAGGAGTTAATTAACCAATGTTTGAGAAGACTGATTATGCTGAATCAAGGGTGAATTATCAGTTGCCTCGCTGCACAGCTCCCTTGGTGATTGGGCACAAATTGAGAGAGGAAAAGCAATTCCCCAGGAATCTAGTTTCATTTCTTCTGACGGACTCATTCCGCTCAACCGTGTTGACTTCCAGCTCCATCAAAAAGATTTGGAAAAGTCACAAAAGAGGATTTAGGATTGCCAAACTAAATAAGCCGAAACAGGCTACACGCCGGATGTAGTCATTATCGGACCGTGGTGAGGAAGTGGTTAAACCTCAGCATTCATTTGGGGCGGTCGCCTGATCGGAACAATTCCACATCCCTCCGATTGGCTGACTTCCGTTTGTAAACACGGCGACCTCACGTTTTTGGGCTTTCTGACCTCCACAGCACCAGCGGTGCCTCTGACAAAGTGTGTCCGACAATGAGTGCTCCTCCCCGGGCTGGCGAGGTTGGAGGCAGCGGCCACAAGTCTCGGTTCTCCTGAGCGGTGCTTCCCTTGGAAGAGAACCAGCGGTCCGTACTCTTTGAGTTCAACCACGGTAAGTCAGGGGTCTCCAACCAGTAGCTCACGAGCTGCCAGTAGCTCCTATTTTTTTTTAATTAGCTCTCCAAAGACTTCAGTCATTTAATATCAACAACTATCGTAATTAGGAATCCCTTCGAGCGTGTGACCAATCATAGTGGTGTGGGCGTGTCTGGAGGCGGGCAGTGGGTGGAGTACATTAAAACAGACCGTTTCCGCAGGAAGCATAAAATCCAAAGAAATACAGCTGATAAGGTGCGGATTCTGGAAGAACTAGAAAGCTTTATGTGCTGGTTATTGTGTGTAGCTGCTCTATAGGAGTCCACAAAAAATGAGCATAACGGGCTTTAAGTGACACAATTCACTTCTTATCACTATGCTGTCATAATTTTACAAAACCATCAATAATATACAAAAAGGAAATGTAAACATGTGTGGCATTACCGAATTAGGCATGAATACCATTATTATCATTTTTAATAAAGTGACTTCCAATATATCGTCTTTAAAAAGTACTCCAAACCTCCCATTTCCAGCGGAAGTGGCAAAATAAACAAATCATTATTTGTTCATATAATGCACACTATTTTATGAACAAGTGTCTGTTTTATTTGCAAACAGGTTCAATTTGGGGATGCATTCAAGAGCACTGGGAACTATGAGTTTTTCCGGGAATTGATTTTCAGATATCAACCAATCAGATAACGGGAAAATGTGACTGTACTCCTGCTAACTGGCTAACTTGTGAGGCAAATCTGAAATTTGACTGGCCCCATTAATGACATGGCCCTGCAATCCTGATTCTGAAGGCCCTGGGCAGATCACATTAACATGGCAACATACAGAAGCTGAAACCCGATTGGATAAAATCTAACTAGGAAAGAAACATGCTCCAAAATGAAGATAATAGAATAAATTTGTACATTTTCATACAACAAATACTAGAATTTAATTACATTTTGCTCAGTGTTTCTTGGCCAGCGGAGGAGACTTTGCTGGCCTTGATTGCACACCACTGCGAGATTCCAACCCGGAGGCAGATGTGCTAACCATATGCTGCCCAAATAGGAATCTTTTTTGTTCCAAATGTCTCCCCAACAGCCAAAAACAACAACAAATGTATTTAATGTTCACCATTATGCATCCGTGTATATTACTTTATTCATCTCATAAACATGTGCTTATATGAATCTTAAAAAAAAAAAAAACATCCTATCTCTAATCAGTTGCAAGCAGGCTTGATTAATCTCTGATTCTTTTGTTTCGTGACAGCGTTTTTAGATTAGTGAAAAATCTCCAGTACTGCTGGATATCAGGTATTCATCACCAAAGAATGGCTTTCATTTTGTATATAAAACCCCGCGACTACAATAATGATTATTGTAGTATTATGCAGCGTCCCGACAGGATCTTCCTTCACTCTACACTCTTTGTGCTTCTGGATTACCACGTAATCCCTGGTATTCATCAAACCAAAAGATCAGAGGTCATTTTCTTACAACGCTACAAATAATGCTCTTCAGCTTCAGTTGGCTTTGCTTGATTGGGTTACATCACGTTAAGACCCGACAACCAAACACTACTACAACAAATATTCACTGTTAATAATCATACGTTTATTATTTGTTGTACAACAGGCAGCCCGCGGGCCAAATGTGGCCCGCAGGACACTAGTTTGAGGCCCCCGCCTTGATATGAAAGTTTAATGTAAGTTTGATACGGATGCTGTATGGTATCATGTACCCAGAAAAAATTATTACCTTTGATTCATGTTCATGTTAAAGGTTAAATAACTGTTAATAGTTATCCTCCCTATCCGTGTGGAAGTGGTAAGTTTTTGGCTATTTAAGTTTAAAGGAAATAACTTGAAGGCTACCGTTTAGGTGGCTAGCTCTCTAGTTTGCGAGTTAGCATGTGTCTCAAGACGCTGCAGTTGCACAATATGTTATAAATAATAAAAAAAAATGTATAAATGTGACTATAGTCGTGTTTTGTCATGTCTACAGGGCTCTAATAATGCTTTGTTCATTTTAATATGAAAAAAATCATTTGTCTACCCACCAACTATATGTGCTTTCTTAAGTTTTTATTATTTGCCGTTTTATTATTATTATTATATTTATTTATTACTGATTGATGGATTTTCTTTATTCTTGATTTGTTTATTTATTTTTCCTCTTATGTGTAGAAAAAAAAGTAAGATGTTTGAGAATGTCAGTTTTATTTGAGAAAACATCGTTTTATCAGAGCTTTTCTTGTAGAAAACTGGAACCAAAGCGAAGTTTTTAAAATTTTTAATAAATAAAAAAAAACTTTGGTCGGCTTGAGTCGCAAAGCTTCACAAATGGCTTAATAACCTTTTGAAGACTTAATTACCGGGTTAATGGTCGGCGGGAAGGTAATAATAATTAAATAATTTAATAATAAAAAGTTACCAAGTTAAAAATAATGCATTTAATGTTCAGTTGTGTTGTCATGGACTAATATTTAATTTGACTTTTTAATGTGAAAAAAATGTGGAAAAAAATGTGAAAAAATGCAAAAAAAAAAGCAAAAAAAAATGCAAAAAAAAATGCAAAAAATAATTATAAAAAGGGCTTTTTCATATTTTTTTCAATTATGTCGCATTATGTTATAGATGACAAAGCCAATCAGTGTAATGTCTAATAATATACAGTATGTCAGTAATAATGAATTCATTCTATTTTTACAATTGCCCTCCGGCCTACTTTGGACAACCCTGCAAGAGAGTCACTATGTCACGAGTATTGTGTTGTAATATGATATCATGTACATATTTATTTTATTTACATCGTCATTAAGACGCTTCCGCCAATAAATGTAAACAAGTGAGAATCATTCCAGAACATAAACCGCGAATACGTCATTTGACAAAATATTTATTAGACACAGTGTGGGTGGAGGTCACCTTCACTGGAGCTGATGTACTGGTTATTAGATCTGAACCAAAACAACCACCTGCTTCTTGGAACGCAGCGATGCAAATTATGATTGACGTGTGTGTGTGTGCGTAATTTGTGCATGTGTGTAGTGGATACTCAGGCATGCTCCGTTTTTATTTTCCCTACCTTAATATTAATCCTGTGTGTGAGATGCGGATGTCCATCTGCACACTTTGTAAGACTTCACAGTTCATTTGTTGTGGTTTTTAAATTTGTGTCAAAAGTCAGATATTAACCCTAAATTATTTTGATTTTATGTAAAAAATTATTTATTGTTCTAATAATGATTTCTCTCTCTCTCTCTGGAAAACTCTTTGGTTTTCATGTTGTTTTCACCTCTAAATGGGGTCTACACAGGCAAAACCTAGCCTAGCCAATCTGAAACTGAAAGTAAACAATAGAATCGGACAAACGTGGTCAACAAAACACAGCCTTTAGTCTCATGTTCTTTCATTTTTCAACCTTTTGTATCGAGTTGTGGACTCCTACACACAAAAACCAGCGCACAAAGCTTTCTAGTTCTTCCAGAATCTGCACCTATTCAGCTGTATTTCTTTGGATTTCGTGCTTCCTCTGAAAACGGTCTGTTTTTTTTATGTATTCCACTACCTGGCGACGCCTCCAGACACGCCCACTCCGCTGTGGTTGGTCACGCTAGCTAGTACTTAGGAGTTCCGGGTTGTGATTGCTAGTTAACGGTATAGGGGTTCATAGTAAACTGCCATTTATCCATGTTTGGTATCCCAAATCCGAACCGGAAGTAGAGACTGGACAGTCTGGTAAATTGTTACTTACTGCTTTCTCAGTAATGTTGGAAAGCCTTTGGCTAGTCCAGCTACATACTGGCCTATGTTTACAAAACAGTCCAGTGTGAAATGCCGTTGACAGATTAAAATATTTATATTTTACTGGCAGGGAACCAGCAACTCCAACCACTTGTGCCTGATGGAGACATTGTTAGGAATTGGAAGGAACTGTAAACAAATGTGGCTTTGCTAGCAAGTAAACAAAGGAGTAGCGCTTGGGAGTTTATAAATAAGGAAGTCCAGGCCCTCTGTGACATCACAAATGGGGCAGTTTTACCACGCCTTTTGAAACGGAACGTTTTGATCCATCCCAAACTTTTTTAAGGGCTCACTTCCGAATGCACAAACCTCATTATTGGAAACTTTGGCATTGTTTAACATGAGAATACTACATTTATAGGTCAGCAAAGTGAAAAAGCATAATAGGTCCCATTGAAGTATTTTTGTTTTTGTTGTTTCTTAAAATATTATGACTTTATTCTAATATATTTTTTTAATTCTTATAAAATTACTGGTCCTTTTTTCCCCAACTTTTGCTATTTTTTTTAATGTGCATTTTTAGAATGCGCCAAGGGCCAATAAAAAACAGCCCCCCGGCCGTAAATAGCCCCCTGGGCCCCACTTTGGACACCCCTGTTTTAAGTGCATTCTATCCATCCAGATATAAATACCTGGAAATAAAAGCTTAAATGTTGCTTTTGATGTCAAAAATAAATGAATTCATCGTTCTAATACTTTTTGATGGTTTCTTTAGCGTCAAACGTTCATTTTATGCAGCCTCTTCTGCACGTCTGTGACTTATAATCACATATTTTTTATTATTAAACTTGTATTTTGCTCACATTCTTCTTGAATGTGTTAGAAATTGTTTTAAATATGAATATCCACATAGGTATTATATGTTTTATGTTCAAATATATGTAAAAAATGAATACAAGATACATATAAATAAACAGAAAAGAGAAATATGAATGTTGTAATATTTGAAAAAGGTGAATGGATCCAGTATGAGGACCAATATCCAACAAATATCCAACAAATATCCAACAAATATCCAACAAATATCCTGGCACTCTCTCTCTTTTAAAAATGATGTGTGGCGGAGAAGCAAGTTGGTGCTGGGCGGAGGAGGAAGAGGAGGACGAGGAGGAGGACGAGGAGGAGGACGGTCCTGCTGTCACAGATGGAAATACATGAGCAGGATCGAGGAGGACACATAATCCTATTTATTTAGTCCTGGCAGGCACAGACGAGCATCGGATACCGCGATACGTGGACAAAAATGACGTGAAATGCCCCCGTTTTTTTGGATGACACGTCTACTATGGAAACTTTAGATACCGGTAGAGTATATTATTTATATGCGTGTACAACGTGAGCGGGATTTAAAACCTCAAATCTGTGAGTTTTTGTCTCAATGGGCAAACGACGTGATCGTTTTTTTTTTCTGGTTAGAAGCAACAGCTTGTACGATGTGCAGGACACGAAACAAAGATGTTACTGAGACGGCACGCATGCGCACTCTGAGGTGAGTCAATATTAACGTCCTGTTTTATTAAACTTTTTCAACTTTTCAACATTTTTATTATTTTCCAGTGTACACTCGGAGTAACGTCTACTAGGGGGTGGGCGATACGGCAATGTTTTGGCATCGATATCATATCGATATCAAGTACTTGCACATCATTGTCGATACCGATACTCATTTCAATACAAATTTATTTATTTCTTTAATTTGTTACCATCACAATACAAAACAGATTTTAATATGAGAAAACCCCAAAGTATACATATATCAACACAATAATGCAGAAAAAATTACTAAAAATACTGTATAACTTTAATAAACACAATTTTATTTATATTGAACTTTACATTACAGAAATCTCAAAGTGCTACAAAAGTCCAAAGTGCATGTATTATTTATAAAATGTAGTATTAGCTCATTTATAAACACAAACATGTGAATGATTTCTTAGGATAGCTGAGCATATACAGCAGGGGTCTCAAACATGCGGCCCGCGGGCCACACTAGTTTGAGGCCCCCGCCTTGATATGAAAGTTTAATGTTTGATATGGATGCTGTATGGTATCATGTACCCAGAAAAAAATATTACGTTTGATTCATGTTCATGTTAAAGGTGAAATAACTGTTAATAGTTATCCTCCCTATCCGTGTGGAAGTGGTAAGTTTTTGGATTTTTTAAGTTTAAAGGAAATAACTTGAAGGCTACCGTTTAGGTCGCTAGCTCTCTAGTTTGCGAGTTAGCATGTGTCTCAAGACCCTGCAGTTGCGCAATATGTTGTAAATAAAAAGAGTATAAATGTGACTATAGTCGTGTTTTGTCATGTCTACAGGGCTCTAATAATGCTTTGTTCATTTTAATATGAAAACAATAATTTGTTTTTATTATTTGCCCTTTTATTGTTATTATTATATTTATTTATTCTTGATCTTATTTTGTGTAGAAAAATAAAAAGTAAGATATTTGAGAACAGTGGAATGTTTTATCAGAGCTTTTATTGTAGGAAATCGGAACCAAAGCAAAGTTTAATCATTTTTCTGTTTTTAATAAATGCGTTTTTTTTTTTTTTTTTTTTTGGGAAAACCTGATGCGGCCCAGCCTCGCCCAGACCCTAGCTCCAGTGGCCCCCAAGTAAATTGAGTTTGAAACCCCTGATATACGGTATATTGACACCGGACCGGTTTAAGCATAATAAACAAAATGCATTATTTAATTTTTCATTATGTGGCCTTCAATGGAAAATCATTGGAACACCCGTGACGTCCAGTACTTTGTATTGTTAGACGTCAATCATAGGAACACCCAAAACCCTGCACTGTACTGTACTGTACAAGGCTTAGTGAATAATTTATTGTGACCTCCAGCGTTTCCCATGTTCTCTTCGGTTTGTCAATGTAGCTTGTCGCTACAACTCAGATGACAACACATTCACCCTTATGTTACTTGACACAACGTAGCATGGTTATAGCATGTTATAGCATGGTTATAGCATGGTTATAGCATTTTTGCATAATCTGTACCTATTCCAGCTGTATTTACTTTTGATTAGTGCAGTCTGGTATAAATTTATTCCACCCACGACCCGCCTCCGGGCATGCCGAAAGTGCTTCTTAACTATGAACCATATAAGGACATCCGCCTCTGTGACATCACAAAGGCGCAGTTTGACCACGCCTTTTGAAACCGAGCATTTTGAGCCATCCCAAACTTCTTTCAGGGCTCACTTTAACACGTGAATATACAATATGCTGTGCTTGTGCTGGAGCCTATCCCAGCTGTCTTCGGGCGAGAGGCGGGATACGCCCTGGACTGGTAGCCAGCCAATCACAGGGCACATATAGACAACCATAACATGTTCCCCCTGAATGGTGAATGGTTGTTTGTCTATATGTGGCCTGTGATTGGCTGGCCACCAGTCCAGGGTGTACCCCGCCTCTTGCCTGAAAAGAGCTGGGATAGGCTCCAGCACCCCTGCGACCCTTGTGAGAATAAGCAGTAGAAAATGAATGATAATCTGGAGAGAAATTCTGTGAAGAAAACTGTACTCAATTAAAATTTACTACACTGGAACCTTGGTTAGCATCCGCCCCAGTTAATGTCAAAGATTTATGCCTCGGTTTGCATACATATTGTACATTTGTGTTCTTCGTGTATTTTTTCTGTATCATAGAACCATTTCGCTTATTCTAAAAGGTGACATGGGCCAAGTGGTAGGTTGTTTCCCAACCCAACGGTCGCTGGTTCGATCCCGAGTCCTTGTGCAACTATTCAACAACTATGTTTTGTCCTTGAACTCATTTGTCAATCACATGGTATGATCCAAGTCAAAACCGAAACAACATTCTTAATGTTTTTCTTGGTTTGTTTACCATTCCAGGTGTTGCTCACCATCCTAACATCCAGTCAGCTTCTCAAACAAACACCTTCTCAGTCCCGCTTCTTGCCTGAAAACAGCTGGGATAGGCTCCAGCACCCCCGCGACCCTTGTGAGAATAAGCGGTAGCAAATGAATGAATGAAAGATAATCTGGAGAGGAATTTTTTGAAGAAAACTGTACTTAAAATTTACTGTGGAACCTTGGTTAGCATCCACCCCAGTTAATGTCAAAGATTTATGCCTCGGTTTGCATACATATTGTACATTTGTGTTCTTTGTGTATTTTTTCTGTATCATAGAACCATTTCGCTTACTCTAAAAGGTGACGTGGGCCAAGTGGTAGATTGTTTCCCAACCCAACGGTCGCTGGTTCGATCCCGAGTCCTTGTGCAACTATTCAACATATTTCTTCATTTCAACAACTATGTTTTGTCAATCACATGGTATGATCCAAGTCAAAACTAAAACAACATTCCTAATGTTTTCTTGGTTTGTTTCCCATTCCAGGTGTTGCTCACCATCCTAACATCCAGTCAGCTTCTCAAATACCTTCTCAGTCCCGCTTCTCACCCTGAAGCCAGAATGCCGATCATCAGCAACGCCAACCATGACTTCAGCACCTACTCCATAAGCAGCGACGACAGTAGCCTTGACCGATTCTTCACGGAAATCCCCGAGACCGAGACCATCAAGGGCGTATATTTTAAGCGGGCCCAACTACTACGCGACCCCAAGGCCTCATATGTCGTCGATCACACCCTTCAGGTTCTCATCAATGTCGGGGGAAACCGGTACACCTTCCCCTGGAGCACCCTGGAGCAATTTCCGCAGAGTCGCCTGGGACGCCTGCGCTTCTGCACCACGCCAGAGGAAATCGCACACCTCTGCGACGACTACGACGAAACACGCAAGGAATACTTCTTTGACCGCAACCCGACTGCTTTCCGGGTCATTCTCAACTTCCTGGCCGCGGGGAAGCTGCGTCTCTTACGGGAATTGTGCGCCGTATCCCTGCACGACGAGCTCGACTATTGGGGCGTGGATCCGGGTCACATGGAGCGGTGCTGCCGCCGTCGCATGATCACCCGCGTGGACGAGGTGGCCGAGCGAGACCGCAAGGAAGAGGAATGGAGACAGAAGAGGATGACGCTCAAGAAAAGCCCGGCAGAGGTTGAGCGAGGATATCGGAAACTGATCTGGATGCTGAGAGAAGTGGTGGAGAACCCTCAGTCCGGGTTGGCGGGGAAGATATTTGCCTGCCTCTCCGTCATCATGGTGCTGGTCACCGTGGTCAGCCTCTGTATCAGCACCATGCCAGACCTCAGGGATGAAGAAACTCGGGTGTGTATGCAACTCTCATGCTACTTTTCATATTTTCCAGGCCTGACCTCAATAATTTCATTAAAACAATCAAATATTTTGTATGGGAATCTCGCTATTAACATTAGAGCCCTCTAGACATAGAATAACAACCCTACAGTCCAAGGGATCTTAACCTTTTTGACGTTTTAACCCCCACAATCTTATTTTGGGGTGTCGCACGCAGCTCATATTTAAAACAGAGTGCTGTGATTTCCGAGGAAAATCGCTGACAAACGCATCTCAACCTTGAGTCTCCAAAGTGGCGCCACTTCAGTCGGTGCGCCATAGAAAAGGAAAGCCATCACCGTGGAAAAATGAACATCCTGTTGGACATCGGGGCGTCGTCAAGCGTCTAATTGAGATTTAATTTATCTCGTTAATTTGTTTTTATAAAAGAAAAAGCTTTTAACTAAGATTAGATAAGATTCTAGGTAATTATTAATAATTATAACATCAAATATATATTATTTGAAGCGTCATTATTCTTGCTAACCGGAAAATAAAATACACTCGTGCCTCGTTTGTTGTGGATAATTGGTTCTGCAATAAGTCGGATTCAATATAAATCAATGGAATATATGTTAGTAATTAGAGCATTTGTTTTTGATTTTTACCATTATTAGAGAAGCGGAACAAGAAAGTAACACCCCTATAGTCACCTTTACACTTGTTTTGCTGTGTTTCAGTCGGATTCAATATAAATCAATGGAAAATATGTTAGTAATTAAAGCATTTGTTATTTATTTTTACCCTTATTAGAGGAGCGGAACAAGAAAGTAACACCCCTATAGTCACCTTTACACTTGCTATGCTGTGTTTACAACACAATACTCCACTGTAATGCGTAGGCTATGAGATCACTATTTAGCCCAATTTACTTACAGTATTGTAAACTTGAAAAAGTATTTCATGAGGTAGTAGAACAAAGTAAGAAGCCAAAATCTTACCATCTGTCACGATGTGAGAAGCGGTCGATGGTTAGATCCCCAGGATGCAGAGACACCAACGGCAGGGGTGCACGTAAAAGTAATTGTATTGGGTACAGACATAATCAAAAAGGTTTCCATGACAACAGAACAAACAGGCAGCGGTAACAGGTACAAAAGTTTAGTTCAGGCGCCAGCACAGGTGAGGGTGCGCCAGCACAGGTGAGGGTGCGCCAGTCAGTGGCAAAGAACCAGCAGCACCTGGGCTTTTAAACCCCACTGATTGTAATTGCCACCAGCTGTGTAGCATTACACCGGGGTCAAGCTGCTGCAACTTCCCCGCAACAGGAAGTGCAGCACGCCAAAATTAAAGCGCGCAGGACAGGAAGTGACAACTCCTGTCCTCCTGACATGCCATGGTTACATTTAGTGTGAAGGTAATCTAATCTAATGTTATGCAACGTTACTGATACCCAGTGGCCAGAATACTACACTACTTTTTTGATATGTTTGACTAATAATAGTCGAGAGTCTCACACTAACATGTTTTTGTTTATTTGTGTCAGCACAAAATAAGATTTGTTTATTTATGATACTGGTTTTAAATTCTAAATGTTTGTAAGTAAAAAAGGAAAATTTTTTTATTATTAAAGAATTGCCTCAATGCACATTTCCTTCATGAAATGTGCAAATGAAAACATCTAAAACAATATTCATAAAACATTTCAAAACATTTCATTTCATTACAATACTCTATTCATTATTATTATTATTTCTAATAACTGTTTCCACAGTTTTTGAATGTTTAATGCGAATTACGATTTGTCCTACTTTTTCGACGGTCATTGAATGCACCCACACACCGTTCTCCGACGCAAAGAGGGCTGTATAGATATATTTGGATGCATTTTACCCGTTTTTCTTTCACTTTATACTTTCTCCCGAATGCTGATACTATGTGGGAATGCATAAAGGTAAGATTTGCCGACTTTGAGTGCTAATGTGCATCATTGTGGTAGTTCGATGCTAACTCGCTAACGCTAGCTAAACACTGGACTTCAACCAGTAGCAATAGCAGCCGGAACTCTAATTTAGCAGTTTAGCTAGCAGTTTAGCTAGCAGTTCAATGCAAAAAATCAACAGAGAGATGTAAAAATGTAAAAAAAAAAACACTGGTTAGTGCCGCCGTTAAAGGGATCTTCCGTTATTAACGCGTTAACTTTGACAGCCCTAGTAAGAACACAAATATTCATTCATTCATTTTCTACCGCTTATCCTCACGAGGGTTACGAGAGGTGCTGGAGCCTATCCCAGCTGTCTTGGGGCGAGAGGCGGGGGTACACCCTGGACTGGTGGCCAAACCAATCACAGGGCACATATAGACAAACAACCATTCACACTCACATTCATACCTATGGACAATTTGGAGCGGCTAATTAACCTAGCATGTTTTTGGAATGTGGGAGGAAACCGGAGTACCCGGAGAAAACCCACGCAAACTCCACACAGAGATGGCCGTGGGTGGAATTGAACCCTGGTCTCCTAGCCGTGAGGGCTGCACGCTAACCGCTCGACCAAGTAAATAAGAATTGTGACTAGCAAGTATTTCCAAACATGTTAGAACCAAAGTGAACATAAAACACATCTCCGCTTGATATTGATACTAAAATGGATACTATATTGATACTATGAAAAAATCCTGTTAGTATTTCTGTGTGCAATGCACAGCCCCCTTTTTGATTGTCCCTTCATGACGGTGTCTTGCAGGGCGAGTGCTCCCAGAAGTGTCGCAGCATGTTTGTGGTGGAGTCCATCTGCGTGGCCTGGTTCACTTTAGAGTTTGTGCTTCGATTCATAAACGCCCAGAGCAAGCTAGCCTTTGCTCGCGGTCCCCTCAACATCATCGACGCTATCGCCATCCTGCCGTACTACGTGTCGCTGGTGGTGGACGTCAGAGATGAGTCCCAGGAGGAAGTGGTCATGGGAGCCGGCAGAGGATACCTGGACAAATTGAGTCTGATTCTACGCCTGCTGCGGGCGCTTCGCATCCTGTACGTGATGCGACTGGCTCGCCACTCCCTGGGCCTGCAGACACTGGGACTGACCATGCAGCGCAGCATGAGGGAGTTTGGCCTCCTGCTGCTGTTCGTGTGCGTGGCCGTCACGCTCTACTCCCCCTTGGTGCACCTCGCCGAGAGCGAACTTGCGCCTTACGCCGCCGCTCATCCGCAACACGGCTTCAGCAGCATCCCGGCCACTTACTGGTGGGCAATCATCTCTATGACAACAGTTGGCTACGGAGACATGATTCCGCGCAGCATCCCTGGACAGATGGTGGCATTGACTAGCATCCTGAGTGGAATACTCATTATGGCGTTCCCGGCGACGTCCATCTTCCATACTTTTTCTCGCTCCTATCAGGAGCTGAAGCAGGACTACGATAGGCTTTCAAAGGAGGAGAGAGGCGAGGAAATGGCGGACGAGTCAGACCAGGCGGGCTTCAAATCTGTTGAGCTGACATCTCTACGCGGAGATCATCGCTTTGATGGAGTGACAGATAAGGATAATAATTCCACTCTTCCGTGTACAGCTTTCTAACAAAAGAGTAGTACAGGAAGTGTACAATTTTAACTAACTTAGGAAGTTATCAGAAAACAACATCATACCAAAAGTAAAATATGGTGGTGGTAGTGTGATGGTCTGGGGTTGTTTTGCTGCTTCAGGATTTGGAAGACTTGCTGTGATAAATGGAAACATGAATTCTGATGTCTACTAAAAAAAAATGGGTTCTGCAGCAGGACAATGATCCAAAACAGACCAGCAAGTCCTGACCTGAATCCCATTGAGATGCTGTGGTATGACCTTAAAAAGGCACTTTTTTAAATTTTAACTAACTTGTGAAATTATCAGAAAACAACATCATACCAACAGTAAAATATGGTGGTGGTAGTGTGATGGTCTGGCGTTGTTTTGCTGCTTCAGGACCTGGAAGACTTGCTGTGATAAATTAAACCATGAATTCTGATGTCTACTATGATCCAAAACAGACCAGCAAGTCCTGACCTGAATCCCATTGAGATGCTGTGGTATGACCTTAAAAAGGCACTTTTTTTTCTTTTAACGTACTTATGAAATTATCAGAAAACAACATCATACCAAAAGTAAAATATGGTGGTGGTAGTGTGATGGTCTGGGGTTGTTTTGATGCTTCAGGATTTAGAAGACTTGCTGTGATAAATGGAACCATGAATTCTGATGTCTAAAAAAAAAAAAAGGGTTCTGCAGCAGGACAATGATCCAAAACAGACCAGCAAGTCCTGACCTGAATCCCATTGAGATGTTGTGGTATGACCTTAAAAAGGCACTTTTTAAAACTTGTGAAATTATCAGAAAACAACATCATACCAACAGTAAAATATGGTGGTGGTAGTGTGATGGTCTGGACTTATGAATTATGAAATGATCTCGATACAGCGGATCCTCACGCCTTCGCGTTTCGGCCGTCGTGGCCCCCACGGAATTTGGGTATTTTTGGTGTCATCTGAAAAGAGGCCGTTTTTTTTTCTACAGAAAACACATCTCATTCACGCTACATCGGTTATCATTCATAAATATGTGCTAACACACTTAAAATGTACAGTATACACACCACATCTAGACGTTTAGTTGAGATAGCTTAGCATATGTCGACCTACACTGGATTGATTTAGCATCTTTTGTGTACAAAAGTGGTGGTAAGTGGTTAAGTGGTCCCCCTCACGTGCTTTCATTCTTTTGGTGGAAAACACTTTTCACAGTCCTGCCCTTGTGTATCAAATTGGAATTATGACATCCATATTATCCGTACATCCGTATGATATCAGTTTGCTGCTTTGTAAAAATGCTAAGACCTGCCGGACAATTTAATGGCCTACAGTAGAGAATGTGAGTTAGCGGGTCCAACATCGGTGCACATCTTCACGAATGGACCCAATTTCCCTGACACAGTTTCCAACTTTTTATAAATACAAACTTCTTATTTTCTAATATTTTGACTTTATGTCGGAGTAATGGCAATATATATGTATATATATATATATATATATAAGTGGCACTAATGCCGTCAAAATTTCTATTTTTGTCCTATTTTATGGCCTGTGAGTTTGATGTTCTCTTCTGATTTCAGATCAACCTTTGCAATAAAAGTGACTGTTGTGATTATTAGATTAGCTTCAGCTTAATTGCATTTTTAAAAATACACACAATATTTGAAAGTAATAAATTAATTATATATGTAATTAATTATAAATTATTTTTAATATTTAATAATTAATTAATAATGGTTAATAATAAAATAAAATAATAACATATTAATATAAATTAAATATATTAACAGAATAATTTTTTAATGTAATTAATCGGGAGTTAACTATGAAACTATTGTGATTATATTTTTCACATGTGGAGTAGATCCCCGCTTTTTTTTAAAAAAAAAAAAGAAAATTCACAAATAATCGATATGCCCACAATACACACACCAACTTTCCTGCTAGCTTGACATTGTTCTCTGATTTTGGCTCAACATTTGCAATAAAAGTGACTGGTATGATTCCCCTTTCTGTCTTCAGTTGACATTGTTCACTCACGAAACAATCTAGCTTGACTGAAGAGGTGTGCAAAATGTGGCTCAGGAGTAATTTGCAGCCCATGCCTGGTTTTTATTGGCCCCATGTGCCACATGACAAAAAGTATGGAAAAAAGAATATATATTTTTTTCATAATTTTAATAGAAAAAGGCGCAGCAATTTTATGAGAATGAGTTCAAAATATTAGGAAAATAAATTGATATTTTTATGAGAAAACTAATCTAATTTTACAAATATAAAGTGTATATAAAATGAGCAAAAAATTAATTTAGAAGCATACATTTCAAATATAAATATTTTTGAGTCATTATGTTTTTTTCTTTTAAGGTCGCAAACAAAACAAAAATAAGTTTGGGAAAAAAAATTATAAAATTATTAGAATGAAATGAAAATATTATGGAACCAAAGTCAAAATATTATGAGATTTTTTTTTAACGTTCACATGTTTTTTGAAAAAGTTGTGACAAGCTTAGCCTCGAACATTTTTAAAAGTATTTAAAGTATAACATTTATAACGACTCACCAGTAACAATGATCCATGAACAGATCGTCACGGTGTAGCCGGTTCATTATTAGTAAAAAAAAAAAAAAAATTTTTTTATTTGTTTGCCAGTATCATGTCATATAATAATCATATTTCTCATTAATAGTAGTAGTATATTGAAGATTAGGTTGATTTTTTGTGTATTTTCAAACCATGCAGTGAATTGTCATCAACAATGCGTTTCGTTTTTCCAAGGCAGATGGACGCTTTTCAAAGATCTTCTTTCAAACTGTGAGGCTGGCAGCCTTGATGACTCAAACCAGAAAAAAAAAACCAAAAAAAAAAACCAACCCAGAGACATTAAAAAGTCCACAACAATCATTTTGTTCTTTTTCCTCTCCCACTTCTTCTTTATCTCAGCTCCAACTGCACTGCCTGCTGTTCTGTCACAAACAACAAGCAAGATTGCAGCAACAAGCTTTGCCCGTCTACGCTTTTTATTTGGAAAAAAGCACAACATGTCAGAATACGTGCCCTGGTCTTGGGGAAGGGTGGGTCATAATTAAGGATTTTCAACCAGGACATTGATTTATGCTTGTCATTTATTTATATAAAAGGCAATAATTGTATCATTTGGTTGATGTTCTTGCATTGTCTTATATTGTTATATTTATATAATATTTATATACCACTCGTCCAATTTCCACTTCCAATTTTACAGCTTCAGTTGGTTATTTTTCAAAAATATATGAATTCATACATCATGCTGTTTTGTGGTTGAATACCACATTCATTCATTTATTCATTTTCTACCGCTTATCCTCACACATAGACAAACAACCATTCACACTCATATTCATACCTATGGACAATTTGGAGTCGCTAATTAACCTAGCATGTTTTTGGAATCGAACCCGGGTCTCCTAGCTGTGTGGCCTGCACGCTAACCACTCGACTGACGTGCAGCCGAGTTGTAATATTACGAAGAACAAAAAAAAGGTGTAATTGTAGGGAAATTATGATGGGGGGACAAATTAGAATATTATGAGAATAAAATCAAAATATTATAGGAATAAAGTCATAATATTATGAGAAGAAAATTTACAAGAAGAAAATTGAAAGAGCTGGAAAAAATTTTTTTATGATCATAAAATCAAAAGAAGAAAAATTTTACAAGAATAAAGTCAAAATATGAAGAGAATTGAGTTGCAATCTAACAAAAAAGTCATAATTTTATGAGAATAACATCAGAATATTATGAAATATAAATATAAAAAAATCTAAAATATAAAAAAATTTGTCATTAAAAAAATTTTTTACGGCTCTTTTTTACCCCTCTCCTCTCCCTTATCTTCCATTGTTGTGTTTCTACGTCTCATTGTCGTCCTGTCTCTTTAAGAGCCTCTGTCTGCACCGCTCTCCCAATCTAAATCATGGAATTGATCAACTGGTCTCTCCACGCAATTGCCAAGATCTTCTCGACACTCCGAGTGTGACTGTGAATCACAATAAGGAGAATCGTAGATGGATCGATAGAGAGGCCAGGATGGACAAACAGAGAAGCTGGGTCTCATGGAATCTGCATTTCGGCCCCCCCCCCATCCCCCCGCCCCCAACCTCACTATCCAAGGTCACGGCAACAACAATTTCCCCCCAAGAGATTGCTGCAACGGGACACTCTGACCCCTTCCTACTCTCCTTCACAGCCACTTGTTGTTTGTTGCCTTTGCCATGGCAACTGCCGCCATCGTTATCGTGATGACATCCTGCCAACTGAGGCTCTCCAAGATTGGGCACCTGGTTGGGGGGGGGGACGTCTTTGCACACACAACCCTTCCCTCATTCGATGTTTTCGCCGCTATATCCCCCCCCGCTACTGGCTGCGATGACATCAGCTTCACTCCCTTTTCCAGTTTCCCTTGGTGCAAGTCTTGTGTTCATGTTGTAAAAAGCCTATATATGCTAACTAGGATCATTTTTTCCCTGTCTCTTCTCTTGATCCTGTTTTGGTGAACCTTCCTCGGAGGGGAATCCAAGAGGTCACAAAAGACCCCAACAACAACATCCAAAGAGCTACAAGCCTTCAAGAAGACAAACTTTTTAAAAAGGTGTGTCTTCCATTACATGGTGTAAAAGTAAAAAACAACATAATACCAACAGTAAAATATGGTGGTGGTAGTGTGATGGTCTGGGGTTGTTTTGCTGCTTCAGGATTTGGAAGACTTGCCGTGATAAATGGAACCATGAATTCTGATGTTTACTAAAAAAAAAATTGGGTTCCGCAGCAGGACAATGATCCAAAACACACCAACAAGTCCTGATTTGAATCCCATTGAGATGCTGTGGTGATCAACATGAAGACCTTAAAAAGGCCTCCATTGAAAAAGCCTCCATTGTGACTGAATGACAACAATTCTGCAAAAATGACCAAAATTCCTGTAAAAGACTCATTGCAAGTTATCGCGAATGCTTGATTGCAGTTGTTGCTGCTAAGGGTAGCAATTGCTTTTCCACGTAATCATAAAAAACTACATTTAAAAACTGCATTTTGTGTTCAGTTGTGTTGTCTTTGACTAATATTTACTTATTATTTATTTGATGATCTGAAACACACAAAAAAAACAGGAAGGAAGGGAACACCACTGTATATTACAAA
Source organism: Doryrhamphus excisus (assembly GCF_037039965.1). Lineage (NCBI taxonomy): Eukaryota > Metazoa > Chordata > Actinopteri > Syngnathiformes > Syngnathidae > Doryrhamphus > Doryrhamphus excisus. The sequence goes on along the minus strand of NC_136357.1, from coordinate 28,864,098 downwards.
GCTGAGATGCACTTTATTCTTGTGATATATTTTTAAAAAATTTGTAAAAATTAAAAAAATAGAAATTTATAAAAAATTTAAAAATATAAAAATAACAAAAAACAGTATTATGGAAAGCAGGAAGTGAACAAATGTAACAGTTAGTGATTGTAAAAGTACCAGATGGAGGGGTAGGATTTAATAAGCTTTGCTTCTTCCTACTCCTTTTGGACATGTGGAACTGGGAACTGATTATGGGATGCATTCAATTGTAATCTGATGCATGTTCAAATGAAATAAAACCATAACCATAAAAATGATTTCATTTTTCAGTATATGGCTCTTTGTGGAAAAAGTTTGACCACCTTTTGCTTAGCATATATCTTTTAGCATATTAATGCACAACATGTATGAAATACATATTATTATTATTTCACACGGCGACTTCCTCCTCACACGACTTGAACGTCCTGACTACACCTGGTTTGATTGAAAGGGGGCGGGACCAGCGTCTTGTTGGCAGACAATCTCTCAAATTCTGTCAGTAGAGTTTTTGACCACTTCCAGTTGGCCTGGATGCAAAACCTTTTACCACACACCGTAGTCACACTGAAACGACAAATACATATATTGCATATTCTTTCATGGATATGGAAATTGTGTATATTATATGTATATAAATACATTCATATGGTGCGGAATTATATAACTAATTTACTAATTACAATGAAATATCGCATCTCATGTTATATGGCGACATAGTTCATTTGATTATTTTTTTTATTATTACTATTATTTGTTTTAAATTCATTCTACAGCTTTGGACATAAAATGACTGAAGGGGTGTGCAAAATGTGGCTCAGGAGTAATTTGCAGCCCATGCCTGGTTTTTATTGGCCCATGTGCCACATGACAACTAGTATGAAAAAAAGAAAATTTTATTTTTTTTCATAATTTTAAGAGAAAAAGGCGCAGCAATTTTATGAGAATGAGTTCAAAATATTAGGAAAATAAATTGATATTTTTATGAGAAAACTAATCTAATTTTGCAAATATAAAGTGTATATAAAATGAGCAAAAAATTAATTTAATTTAAAGCATACATTTCAAATATAAATATTTTCGAGTCATTATGTTTTTTTTCTTTTAAGGTCGCAAACAAAACAAAAATTAGTTTGGGAAAAAATAAAAAAAAAATATTAGAATAAAATGAAAATATTATGGGACCAAAGTCATAATATTATAAGATTTTTTTTTTGACGTTCACATGTTTTTGAAAAAGTTGTGACAAACAAAACAAATAATAATTTTAAAATCGTGTCAGAAAAAAGTGAATAAAGTCCAAATATTATGGGGATAAAATCATAATATAAAGACAAACATAACATGTACAATAAAAATAAAAATAACATGTAAAATAAAAATAAAAATAAAAATAAAAATAAAAATAAAAATAAAAATAAAAATAAAAATAAAAATAAAAATAAAAATAAAAATAAAAATAAAAATACAGTATTATGGAAAGCAGGAAGTGAACAAATGTAAGAGTTAGTGATTGTAAAAGTACCAGATGGAGGGGTAGGATTTAATAAGCTTTGCTTCTTCCTACTCCTTTTGGACATGTGGAACTGGGAACTGATTATGTGATGCATGTTCAAGTGAAATTAAACTATTAATTTTGAAGATAAATCCAGCGTGTTTGTCACTTACACAATAGCTTTGCGTTTGCAGACATTTGGAGTTCTTTCCACACGCTGCACTCTTTCCCAAGGGATAGCCGTTTTTGAGCATCCTTCACAGCATCCTTCCTTCAACACGATAGCCGGGCTGACTGGGCGAGCAAAGGAAATTCAAATCCTGTCACCCACCAACGCTACATTCATGAAAATGAGCAGAGCAGAGATAAGAAACTGGCAACCCACCTGCACACGTGCCGACATGCAAGATGCACATCAGAGTGAGTAATACGAGTGTCTTCATGGTGACCGCCGTGCTTCTGATCTTCTGAGGCTTCTGCCGTGGGTGACCTTCTCCGGCTTCCCTTTTATATGCAGCAAATCATTTCTTGTTATTTTAGACTTGAGGTTTTCCTTCCTCTTCTTTCTCCGTCCCTTCTGCTTTGAGCTACCGAGAAAATGAATTCAGATGAAAGCCGTACAGAGAAGAAAAAGGTAGGTTCCTGTCGTTGTTGTTTCAGATGGACAAGCTGTCACTGAAAAGCAATCAGAAGCAAGCATGATCCCCGCTTATGGATATTTTACAGACTATAAGTCACAATTTGCAACTTATGTATACATGCGTATGCAGGGCACATATAGACAAACAACCATTCACACTCACATTTGGAGTGGTCAATTAACCTAGCATGTTTTTGGAATGTGGGAGGAAACCGGAGTACCCGGAGAAAACCCACACATGCACGGGGAGAACATGCAAACTCCACACAGAGATGCCCAAGCCGAGACTCCAAGTCAAAAATTGACCACTTCCACACAGAATGGGAGGAGAACATTTTTCACTCTATCATGTTGGACGTGCCATGAATGACTTCATGCAGTGTTAAAGGTCTCAATGTTTTCTATCATTAGATGGGGGTGGGGGGGCATGAGAGGCAGGGAGTACTTTTCAATTTAAGTGCAGAACATGTACACATTTTTCGGACTCAAAATAAAAATAAAAATATTTAGAATAAAAATAAAAAACATTTAGAATAAAAATAAAAATATTTAGAATAAAAATAAAAAGATTTAGAATAAAATAAGATTTAGAATAAAAATAAGATTAAAAATAAAAATTAGTTTTACCCATGATGATGTGCTGCTGCTAATCATGATCAAAATGTTAAGCACTGGTGGCTCTTAAGGAGGTTCTTAGAATTGCCCCAAAATGCAAGAATAAGAAATGTGTGTCAAACAAAAAAAAAGAGAAATTATTATTATTATTATTTTTTTTTACAAACAAGCATTAAGGTGAAATAGAAAAGCTTAAAAGCCGAAATGATGGGGACACAGTCTGACACTTCCGGTTTCATCGATGCTACGTGACTGACACCTAGAGACCAGTGAAGGCTACTACTCGACTGCCACTGTTGATGGTTAAACACAGACTCATAAAATGAATGACTTAAAATGACTTAAATGGCGTTTTTAATGAGCAGAGAACACATGCAATGAACAATGATTCACACAAAGAGCTGTTGTCGGCCACTTTACACCGCGAATCTGCTGCTTCCGCTAAGCTAACAGTCAACGCTAGCCAGGTGACGTCACACGCGTCACTTCCTAGGCCCCGCCTCTTAAAGGGGCACACCAATCACAAATATTGTATTACACTTCATATCACGTCTTTAGAACGCCTAATGATAATTGTTCTTATGCTAATTTAGACATTTTTATGCTTGAAAAGTGACTCAAGTGAATCAATTTAAAGTGTAACAGATAGCAAAATATGGTTGGAATAGCGGGTTGCATGGTCAGATTTATTAGAACATACAATTCTGTCAAAAATGAGAGAATATTCATTATTAGCAATTCATTTTAATGAATGTATTTTTTCCAATTTGGCAAAAAAATATGAAGCTACAGTTATTTAAACATGACATTATTCACTAATTGCTTGTTTTCTGCGGTTAATTGGTTCCAGAAGCGAATTTCTGTGATCCAGGATTCCGGAATATTTTAATGTCAAGTCTGGTGCTTGTGTGTCTCATCAAACATTACAGTAACATTACTGACACCTTCGTGACTGCTATCTTCTAAATGCCAAATTCCTGCACCAAACAGCATGATTTATTATCTTTAAAAAAAAAACATGATAGATGGAAGCCGCTAAATTCAAAACGTGAAGTGGCGAGGGATCACTGTAATACAAAAAATGAATTTTCCCCAATTTCTAGTACCCTGTGTAGACCTTTTCTCATCTCAGACACATGTAACATCTTCCTCTATTCGTTTTCTGAATATCAAATGAGAAGTTGTATCTAATACCAAAAACTGAAGGAAATGAAACCACAAAAAGAAGAAGGATGCTTGTGTTATGAAAATTGCATTCTCATTTGTGAGAAGGAACCCCATTCATAATTATACAGCATTATTATACACATTATACAGGACGTATGTTTAACATTTTTCAGGCTAAACACTATTTGTTTTAACGTCAACCACTGATGACATCATAGATGTGTTTAGATATAAATAAATATATAAATTAATATAATTTTATAGATTATTTATATATAATTTTATAAATACATATATTTTTTATATTATATAAATTAATATTTTATTTATTTATTTTATTATTTATTCTAATTATAGCATCCTGACATAATGGTGAAGTGAGTTTAATGCAATTTATTCAACATTACTGTGTCCTAAACACATCAACAGCAGTGCCCAGTTCCAATATCTGCAACTTATACACAGTGGCTGCATTCCATTACCAGTTGTCGTCGTCCTCGCTGACTTTCCCCTCGGCACTTGGTATGACATCATGCGGAGACCCACTTGCAGAGCAGATGGGAAGTGGATGTGGAAGTCCTAAATGGAAGCCATCTTCCTTTTTCACTTTCAGGCCGAGTAATCGTGTTTCGACCACTTGTTGGTTTCCAAAGTTGGGTTCTTTGGTTTCAATTTAGCTTTATTGCTTAATTTTTCTCCTTCAGTCCTAAAAGGGTAGATTTCACCCAGTTAATGTCAGCTTTTCGGTAGGAGTGGGGATTTCCCCGAGGTCAAGTTCCCTCAAGTCGACGAGAGCAACTCAAACTGCCGTTGGAACAACACTTCCTTATTTTCCACCAATCACACGTGAGGTGCATTCATGGACACTCAGAACATCACCCAGGTGGTTTCGTCATACACTGACATGGTAAGATGACGTGGAAATACATGGGATGTTTACCCAAATCCATTTTTTACATTAACGTTTACGCTTATTTTACCACAATAAACATATTTCACCTTCAGAATTGATGGTGGGGTCGAGTGGACATTATTGGCCAATTTTGCTATTCCATCCATAAATACCCTACAATATCAGCAGCATTGTTATACAGTAAGTGTAATATTTGAATTGACCACTAGAGGTAGACAAAGCTACAATTTGAACACAGGAGATGCAACCTCTACAACCTGGCGATGCACAGGTTATGAATGAATGTAGTAGACATAAAAAAAAAATAAAAAAAAAATAACAAACAAGAACCGGGACATAACTTTCCCACTTTTGGACAGATTTAAATTTAAATTTACACAAGTACACACAATCTACACTGCAAAACCGCTGCTCAAGCTCTGCAACCATTCTGTCCAGTGGACAGTGATCAATTATATAATAATCATTATTGTATTATTAATTAGCCTATTATTATTAATATCATCACTATTCTTCTTCTGATTATTACTATTATTTCTAGTAGTAGTAGCAGGCTAGCATTAGCCTGCTTATTGGCTTGCCTATTAGCCTGCTTTTGCCCTATTATATAAAATTTGTCAGATTTTTTTTGTAAAAAAAAAAATCAATAAAATATAAAAAAAATAATTGAACACACTTTATTGTTCATCTAATATCATCACAGCTACTGATTCATGTCACGGTTTCTTTTTAATCTTCCTCAATTCATTCTGAGAATTTGCAAGTGCTAATTTCTGAGTAGAGAATTCCGACACAAGGAAGTGAAATGAGGAAGAGAAAACGACATCATGTGACGATTTCACACATTAATGACAGAACACAATAGCTATCGCAAGTTCACACCAATAAAGAATTAGTCAAAATATGTCCGGATATTCTAATCTAGTCTATTTAAGTTCACTCTGTGCATTGGTTCAACACCAAGACGCTTCATAGAATAAAAGCGTTCTATAAAACAAAACATAGTGAGACCTCTTCACAGTCTTACAGTTGCGTTGTCTCTTTGGGGGGGCAGGCGGGGTCGCTAGCATACACACGCAGAATGCAGCGGTTCCGTAATTTTGCAGAGTGAAAGATGATATATTAAAGAAAATATTGCATAAGCATGTATTATTATTATTCATTCATTGCATATATTAATATTAGGGCAATCGATTCCAATATTTGATTGTGATTAATTGGATTTTGTCCATAGTTAACTCAGAATGAATGGCATTTAATCACAGATAGAAATATTTTTTTATCCACAGTATGTAGAGGAAATCTCTTATATGGAACTACAACGATAAGTATAGGGTTATTAATTCAAAAATTATTGTAAAAAAATAATAATACAGTCAAGAAGCATATTTTTGCATTACTTTTTGTCTTTATTATTAGCATATTAGCTGTTAAACTCGCCTAAAGTGGTTCAGCAAATAAAAAACATTAGCGCTGTCAATCGATTACGATATTTGATTGTGATTAATTGCATTTTGTCCATAAATTCCAAAATGGTAAATGGTGGTTTACACTTAATGTCATGTTTTATTTAATAAAAATTGTCAATACTTTTAATAGACTTAACTGTGTTATTTTTGTATGTATAGCCTTAGTCGCTACACATGAAACTATACTATAAACTATAAACAAAAACATTGAAGAAGATCTTTCAAGGAACATGGACCCGAGTTTAATTGGAATATATTTATTGGTTAGGTCATCCAGCTACCTTACCTTAAATTAAAATATTACAATTCTCATAAATATCGTCTTCAAAGAAGAAGTCATTCGCACATAAAAGCAGTTGAGAAGATACTTCAAAATCGATATAGTGTCGAGAATTAGTGAACGATAACACACAACTAAATCTACAATGAATCTTCAAAGTACGGGTGCAACGTGAGCCAGCCTGGAGAGCAGTTAGTCCGTCTTTCTGCGGTGTTGTTGTCGCTGGGGTTTCCCAGGGCCGGTGCAGGGGGGGGCTGGAGTGAGGGCTATGATTAGATGGCAGCGGGTAAGGTCGGTCACGATCATGGCCTTCCTCGTTCTAAAAGCCGAAGGTGTTTTCGCCGCTGTACGCCACGTATAAAAAGCCGTCTTCGTCTTTCTCTTTCTCATACAGCTGTCCCATAGTGATGCTGAAACATGGAAGCACGTGCTGGATTAAGAACCTCTCTCTCTTGCACGTCACGCATGTCACTTCCTGTTGTCCTAGCATGCCTTGCGGGTTATAAATTAGTATAAGAACAGCAGTGCTTTGCGTGTATATTATTATTAAGGGTCTGTTCCCATACCATTCCCAACCATCTCTAACATGTAATGTCCCTATGGTGCGTTTCTAAGGAATAAATTGCTTAATTTATGGAGATAAGAAGCACAAACAGATGAAAAATTTATGATTTAACTGCCAGTTTTGTATAATATTACTTCACTAAGCCTTGCCTGAAGAGACACGTTTTAAACCCTGAAAACGAGTGCAAAGACTTTGGCGACATCAAGTGGAAAAATGGGGTATTACAACAATGAAGGCCATATATACGAGGGATATTTTGAGATTTTGTAAATGTAAATATGCTAAAAAAAAATTATATCTATTTCAAAATAGTTGGATAATTTCACTTTTTGTACAACTACAACTTTTTTTTTGCTACTCATATTAACACTTTTCAAAAATAACTACTAAAATAATTCAATACAAGTTAATACCAGGCATACTTAATATCATATAATTCAAAGTCATATTCATTTTAGGAAAGCTAAATAAATTGTGTATGGTTTTCTTGATACACATGGACGTTCAAAACACCTTAGTCTTGAATATTTTCCGTTATTTTGACAAACATGTTTACGTTAAATACTGTATAAATGCTATTTCTGACCTGGACTGGGGGACTGTCTTGTCCACAAACAGGAAGATGGCCTTCTCGGAGGGCAGCTGAATGCGTTTCCTGATGATCCACATGAACTGAGCCACTGTGATGTCGGAGGGGACCAGGTACTTCCTTTTGTCAATGTCCACTATCTGGGATCCAGAGACTTTCTCAACAATCACCTAACACACACAAACACACACAGAGTCAGGACTAAAACAAATGCAGGTCATTTTTGTTTGAATCAGATGGGATGGATTTGGACTCACCGGGACCCTGTCGGGGTACTTGTTGCGGATTTTGGCCGATTCTATGCATCGATGTTCTGCGGGACGTCAAGAAACATGATTGTGGATTAAATGCCATTTATATCCGGAATGTTGCTCCAGATTATTATAAATAATTCAACAAAATGTGGCATTTATGAACACTTCCATGGCTGTGGAGAACATTGCGCCTTCACTCCATTGCATTTTTTCAATAATGTATTAACAAATGCGGTTACAGCCTAATATTAGTAAAGAAAATACATAATTAAGAACACTACTCTTTTTCTTGACTTAAAAACTAATCTTATTCAGCATAAGTTGGTAATAATCTATGTATAGGTCATAATACAGGTCAAATGTACAGCACACAAGTACCAACATTGAGATTTCACACTTTCTCAGCCGTCCTTAAACGCACCATGACTAGCTACGCAGTGACTCCGATCCCATGTGTCCATGAATCATCTTATGTTATCATTCGTTAGTGGTGAGTACATACACATTTTGCACTTTAATTGCGTTTAATACTTGTTAAACTTGTTAGATTCCATTGGCTGAAGGGAGAATTCCATCCATCACTTTTATTTTATTTTATACGTCAACATCAAGCTAGCATCAGTGTTTGCACAGGGGAGTGAGCTTTGTTAAAAACAAGACATTTTTTGGCTGATAAATGTCGTATATACTATTATTATCAATCTCCACAATTAAACAATTAAACAACAGGACATACACTGCTTTCACAGAAATATCAATAGTTGTTTACTATTGTGATCCAAGTACTGTAGCGGCCATTTTGAGCACACGGTTAGTTTTTTGTTGGCCTTCGGGATATTGTCAAAATAAAATTAATTATTGATGATAACTGTATATTGCATTAATTGAAGATGTGGTAGTTTTGTTCAGATATATTAGAACGCGGAAGTGTTAATAATGAAAAACATGTTTCTAATTGATCGGTTATGACTTTCGACTATAGTCATTTAACATAGCAAACAATTTCAATGCACTTGGCATCCGACAGAAGTTGTTATGCAAGGCCACCCCCGGAAGGCCTCTTCCTCTGCCAAAACACATTTACTTCCAGACAACAACGCTGGGGCTCATAGACGAGGCAGCACATTTTATTGGCCGAATAGATAAAACAAACAGTGATTGTCAACAGCCCGTCGCTCAGAATGGTTTGACAGTTGGCGTGTTTGACGTCATTGGCCACCATTAACCTACCAGCCGCTTCATTGTCGTTGACAAAGACACGACGCATCCTTCCCTCCGGGGTAGCTCACAGAGCCATCATCAAATATAAAAAGGAAAAAGTGGTCGTGTCTTTCTATACCAACCATTATTTAAAGTGCATATGAGCTAAAACTAGCTAAAACCATAAAGCCTTCGAAGACACACAAGCCTGCAGGACAGGCCATTCTCATTCTCAACGCCATTTTTATTTTTAATACGTATATAAATGGCATCCAAGGGATTTCATTGAAATAATCTAACCTGTTTGGCTATTTCAATAACATCGTCATCATAATAATAACACCTCACTCCATCCTTACCCAAGGAATGATCCTCTTTGAACATCCATTTCATGTTTGCCGTTTCCGGGCTCTTTTTTCGCTTGCTATCGTGGATTGGAGGAATCACTTGAGGTCAATTTCGCGAGTGAAATCTCGCTCTTGAAAGCGTATTGTTCCAATTTTAGCTGTAAAACAGGCGTAAAACAGCTAATCGGCTCTCTAAAGACAACACTTCAGCAAAACAACATGGAAGCACCACCCCTTCCTGTCAGCCAATAGGGGAGTGCTGGGTCGTTCGCGAACGATCCGGGGTGTGTAATCCGGCTTTTTGAGGTTCTCGACGGTAGACTTCTTGTCTGTTTTTCCGGCAAAGCCACACCTGATCGGTCAAAGTATGCGGTGCGTTCGTATTAACTATGGCATTTATGGCTCTTTTAAGGAGGCCAGCTCGAGAGGAGCCGTTTCATTCAAAGAGTCGTTCAAAAGAGTTTTCCGTTCTATACAGTATTTTGTTTTATTAATCACCCACACTTATTAAGAAAACAATTACTGGTAGCAGTGAAAGATATACGTTCTTTACAAAAGCACCATGTTTTTTGTATCATTATGGAAAAAATAATTTTCTTTCCCTCCATATTATGGAGACATATTTGTGTGTTTTTATCTACTCAGACAACAAATATATTTGAAAAAAATATATAATATAAACAAACAAAAAGATTTGCTAATGAAAATAATGGAATTAAAATTACCAAAATATACCAAAAACCGAAAAGGTCCAAAAAGGAGCATTTCTAAAAGTTATTTTGGGAAAAAAAATTTTATATGTTTTTTTTTGTCCAATCAAATAAAAAAATAGATGGAGTATTTGCAAACAAAAATGATGGATTTCAAATAAACTACTAAAAATACTTTTAAATAAAACTATTTTACTAGTATATATCCATACATACATTTTCATTGGGGATAGAGCCTATCCCAGCTGTCTTCGTGCGAGAGGCGGGGTACACCTTTGACTGGTGGCCAGCCAATCACAGGGCACATTTCGACAAACAACCATTCACACTCACATTCATACCTATGGACAATTTGGAGTTGCCAATTAGAATTAGCCTAGCATGTTTTTGGAATGTGGGAGGAAACGGGAAAACTGCAAACTCCACACAGAGATGCCCAAGCGGAGAATCAAACCCAAATCTTCTGACTGTGTGGCCAACATGCTAACCACTCGGTACCATTATTTTGGTTTATTTTTTATTTTGTTTTTTTTTTAATTATCTGTGTCCACCGAGGGCTGCATAATGAAAAATCAAAGAGTCTACTGTGTTGCCTTCAGAGTGAATCCAATCCAATCACAATCCAGTGATAATAACTGTACTGTGTTTATTAAAATGAGATACATAAAAAAAGCCAAGTCATACGTCAACTGAAGTGATTTTGCTCATCTCTTATTGGTTCAGTTGTCTGTCGAATGCGCTTTGGTCTGGTTGTCAGGCGGGAGCGGTTTGCCAAGATGGTGTCCCGTAGTGATCCCGTAGGTGTTTGACTTCTGCTCCTCCTGAACATGGGGCAGGAGCGAGAAGCCCTCCTGGAAGCTGAGGCCGAACAACTCACACGGTGCAAAGGTCAGAGGCTTTTCAGCGAGCAGTCCTTTGAGTCGCTCTTCCCAGCTTTCTAGCATTGCTGTTCTAACTGCAAGGGAGCGGTGAGCTGGACTCCAGAAGATCTGAGGAGCGAGGACCTGGAATCCACAGAAATGCAGAGTGCCGTTCTGAAGAGAAGAAAAATAACAAACAATGAGTGAAGCAGAACTTTTAAACAGAGTACGTAAATCTGGATATAAATGATCTAATATGAATTAATCTAAATTATATTAATTAATTACATTAATCTAACATGTGCCCTGTGATTGGCTGGCGACCAGTCCAGGGTGTACCCCGCCTCTCGCCCGAAGACAACCCCCGGGTGACCCTTGTGAGGAAAAGCGGTAGAAAAATGAATGAATGAATTAATGAATATTAATCTAATCTAAATTATATTAACTTCATAATCAAATTTTTAAATAATGCTGTATTTTATATGAATTATACAATTCATTATTTTAATATGCCCTGTGATTGGCTGGCCACCAGTCCAGGGTGTACCCCGCCTCTCACCCCGAAGACAGCTGGGATAGGCTCCAGCAACCCCCCGCGACCCTCGTGAGGAAAAGCGGTAGAAAATGAATGAATTATTTTAATATAATTATTAACACAATAAAATAAAAATACCATCTATAACCAAAGACACAAATTCAAATAACCATCTCAGAAGTTACTCAACATGTTGTTATGTTTTTTTTTTTAAATAAAATTCAATGGGGAAAAATCATTTTAACATCTGTTGAATGAAATAATGATAATGATAGTCACATGTGACTGGATAAAAACAAAAAAAATGTTACATAATATTAGCTAATTTAATAACCCAATGAAAACCAGGATATTTTGACTACTTTCTAAGAAAAAAACCCAAAACATGACAGGACATGAAAGCAGTCCTTTGGCTCATTTTTAAACTCCATTTTGTCTCCCAAGAGTGAGGCAGACTCGTCTGACGGTTCAAAGAAAAGGAAAGTGAAAAACTTACCTGCAGAGGCCACAGTGTGACGTTAATGTCTCCGTTGATGCCATCAGGGCGAAACATTGATTCTGTTGCTCCAGTGGTGAACGACAACATGGCTTTTTTGTCCTGAGAGGAAAGACAATATCACATATTATTAACGTTTGTTTGGGATGACCTGAACATGAAGGACCTGAACACTCAATTGAGTGACCCTTTGAGACTCGTCACGCTCATAAATTAAAATAAATAAAATTAAATACATTCAATTAATAAATTTAATTAATTAATTAAAAATAAATCTAATAAATTAAGTAAATAAATAAATTAAAAAGAAATCTAATAAATAAATTAAAATATATTAAAAATAAATATCTATTTTAGAGTCGCGACAGATTCAGTAAGCTGTGGCAGAGTGGGGTAAAAATAATACGCTAATGGATTTTTGATTTATAAATAGTATATTTTCATAGTTCGCCACCTTGTAAATACAGTATTGAACAATATTAGAGCTCTCTAGACATGACATAACACCCCTATAGTCACCCTTACAAGCCTATTACCCAATATAGTCGCCATCATAAGAGTAAATATGCCATTTAAGACATAAATAAGAGTTGAGTTTCATCTTTATGTGTGTTACGGCCGCAACAGTAGCCCGTGTTTTTATTAGGGATATATTGTGCCTGACGTGAGATCATCCAAACCTGCAATAAAAGCCTGTTGGTTTCGGCGATCAAGTCTGGTGCTTGTGCGTCTCACCCAACATTACCGTGACATTACCGACCCTTAGTTTTGAATGCGTCTTTTGCATGCCTTATATTCGGATTTTAGTTCATTTGGGCATTTTTATCCTGGAAAATCCTTAATTTAGACAAAAAATAGTAACATTAGCTTAAATATGAATATTTTTTGACAATTCACCTCCGAAACAGCGTGATTTCGTAATTAATACATTGATAGAGTGAAGCCACAAATGTTTAACGTAACTATGGTGCATTCAAGGACCGCCAAATAAAGTGTGAAATATAGTACCGAAGTACAGAATTACTACACATACAAATTGTGGCCTGTCTTAATAGTTCGTTAGCACATATTTCAAAATGAGTAATTTTTGACTTTAAAAAAAATTATTATTGGAACAAAAAATTCCCACAAATGGAAAAAATATATTTTGATTACACACAAGCGAAATGTAAACAAACTACTTCCTGAAATACTCTCAACTGAAGATTATCCATTGGATTTGTACAACAACCGGCAACAGGAAGCAGACCTTGAAAACGCCGTGGTTGTACATCTTTTCCAAGGAGAAAGCGAATCCTTGAGCCAGCACTCGATCCATCCAGCCCTTCATGATGGCAGGAACACTGAACCAGTACAAAGGGAACTGCAGAATCACATCAAAATAAGTACTTTAAAGATGGTGTACTTGGCTACTGTTGCATATGACTCTTTTTTGTGATGAGTCGTTTTGCTTGACAATTACCAGCCACACACAACCACACACACACACACACACACACACACACACTTGGAGCTTACACAACTGAACCATGACCTGGAAGATGATGAGTTCCGCCTCTTTTACTTTGCGTTGTTCGGCCATGATGTCATCACTGAGGCGCCCATCCAACCAGGCATGCATGGTCTCCTCTCCATACTGAAACAGCTTGGTATTCTCCAGGTCACCTGAGCAATGCCAATGGAAGAATCAGGTGAACCTCAAGACTCAAGAAACGTGACTAATTACCAGGTGGCAACAGGAGGAACCGAAAAGGAACGTAAGAAATGTATTTAGTGGTCCAATAGGTTTTAATTTGGTGGCCCAATTGACTCATTTAATGCTAACGGTTGCCGGAATAAGAGTAAAAGCATAAGCATAAGAGTATTCACCAATGATGTCGTCCTGCGTAGCGGAGGCTTTGAAGTTCATGGCGTAAAGGTCTGACACGATGACCTTGTAGCCCTGCTTTGCTAGCTCCTTAACAGCCGCGTCCCGGACTGCGGAGTTGAATGAGCCCACGCTCTGGTGGGCGTACACAATCAGTACCGTCTTCTGAGCTGCAACGCACACAAACAGAGGTTTATCGGAATCAGTTACATGATGTTCAAAAGGGTTCGGGTTAGGGTTAGAGGTCAGATGAGGCTAAGAACATTTCTAAGACAATTTTAATCTTTGTGTAATTGTGTGTCCAATATCATTCATTCATTCATTTTCTACCGCTTCTCCTCATGAGGGTCGCGGGGGGGGGGGGGGGGGGGGGTGCTGGAGCCTATCCCAGCAGTCTTAGGGCAAGAGGCAATTTGGAGTCGCTAACTAACCTAGCATGTTATTGGAATGTGGGAGGAAACCGGAGAAAACCCATCTTAAAAAATGTATACTAATCCTTGATGTTGGGCCATAAAATGTGACTTATGAATCGGCAAACGGCCCATGGGCCACACGTTTGAGACCCCGTGTTGTAAGTGTTATACTTTATTGGACTTTGTTCTTCAAATACCATCATTTTTTCTGCAACCTAATTTTCCTCAAAATTCCGACTTTGTGTCTCATAATAACACAACTTAATATTCTCTGCAAGCTGCACAGTGGTCGAGTGGTCCCATAGCCCCACAGCTAGGAGACCCAAGACTCCAAATTGTCCATAGGTATGAATGTGAGTGTGAATGGTTGTTTGTCTATATGTGCGCTGTGATTGGCTGGCCACCAGTCCAAGACAGCTGGGATAGGCTCCAGCACCCCCGTGACCCTTGTGAGGATAAGCGATAGAATATGAATGAATTAATGAATATTTTTAACTCTATGCCACTAAACTGACATTATTTTTCCTGATATTTTATAATATTTTGACTTTATTTTTGTCAAATTACTGCAGATTTTCCTTTCTTTTCTTGTTAAATTCTATTATTACAATTTGCTGAGAGCCAATTAAAAAAAAAAAACAAAAAACAGCCGCAGGCAGCAAACAAACGCCACACTGCATTTTGTCCTCTATGGGGAATTAGCATCTCCACACAACATGTTTGAACTGAGGCAGGAAACCACTGAAGCATACAAACTCCAAATCGTATTGTATCTCATTTCTGTGAGGCAAACACGTTAATTTTTTGCATATTTTGCAAAAAATCCCCCTCAAAAGTCCAAACAATAATTAATTCAAGTGCCCAATTACAGTTATATACTGCTGCAAACAAGTCAAAAATGTTTAATTCTTAAAATCTCTGCCTTTAGGCGAGGGTAATTTAATGCTATTGTGATGTTGGAGAGTGTAAGACAAACACTTTTTTTCTTTCTCTTTCTCTCTCTCAGGCATATCCACATCAGACGTTCCTTTGTGGATGCAACACATGATCTGCAGCTGAACGATCAAGTGATTACGTAAAAACGGTGTAACTGTTGTGTGTAACTATGATGAGGGACTGTATAGGATACAAGCGTAGATACACGCTACACCAACGGGTTCTTCTCTTTACCCTGCACAGCAATCAAAGTCCACTCGTTATCTTCCACACATTGAAATAACTTTTTATGTAACAGTGATCCGACCCGGCCTCAAACTTTTTTTCCCCGCCGAATGACAGTTAAGTGGAGCGATGCTAGCCACCGACTAAAATGGCCAACTCAACTATTTGTTCGGTGCAACTCTTAAGGCATCAGGGGGGTGAAGTTTACTGTACAAACACATCCACACATGCCACACATTCTACACAAGCCAGTACTCCCATCCTACTGACTAGCACAGCTCCTAAGGTGCGGAGTAAAGTGAATCTGAAGTACTTCAATGACGTCATGTAAAAAAGATATATCGGTTGTAAAATAAGTCCCAATTATGAAGAATAATAGATGTTATATCGGAAATGACACAATGGATGCAAGAGAAATGTGGTGTGGTCTTCACTGCAGCGACTTCAAGTCATAAATCTTACTCGAAAATCAACATAAAAGCGGACTTACCCATGTTGCTGGAACGTGTCTGCACGGACGGGTGGCACCTTGTGGCTTTTATACACCCTGCTGCCGTCTTTGCGTGAGAAACATGCTTGGATTGGACCTCAGATACAGACATGCTGTCCAACACACTGGCGGAAGAAAAAAAAAACTGCTGTCAAACTACAGGACCGGTTTAGTTGAATGTGTTGAAAGGGAGGCGGCTAAAGAGTGTGTGTGTGTGTGTGTGTGTGTGTGTTGTGTCTGCGGAGTCACTGGTGCAGGCGAATAAGATTGCTTTCACTTGGTGTGGCAAAGAATGTTTGGTCACTTTCAAGGGATTATCCCACAGGGGTCATGTGGCCCAAAAACACTTCAATCCAACTTAATTTGACTTTGTTAGAAGAAAAAGTGAAGGGGGGGTTGGGGGGGGGGGTAAAGCTGGAGTAATTCAGTCAAGTCCCCGTCTGTAATCGTACCTGTCACCAGTTTCTCTGTGAACATGCCGGCCATGTTGATAATGACTGACTCCTTTTAACATTTATTAATTTATGTTATTTTAAAATCTATATTTTTAATTTGGGGGAGGGGATATCAATGGAAATATCGATAGTATTGTAAAAGACAAAAATATATAAATAGTATCATTCAGGGGTGTTTTAGAATAATCAACTATTTGAGTTTGATTCAACTACCAACCTGCTGTTGAGTTATATGAGAATGTCATGTGATCAGGATTGTACCATTCTGGGGGGGGTGCCCGAGCCAAATATCGACAGTATCGATTCGGGGTGTTGTGGAATAATTGGCTTCACCGATTCAATTCGGAGGAGTCTGATTCAACTGTCAACCTCCCCGTTGAATCGCATCATGTGATCAAGAATGTACCATTCTGACTACATGGTGGGTGCCCGTGGGCAAATATCGATAGTATCAATTAGGGGTACTGTAGAATAATCAATTATTCAACGATTTGATTCAGGAGGAGTCTGATTCAATTATCAACCTCAAATCGTATGAAAATGTCATGTGATCAAGAATGTACCATTCTGACTACATGGGGGAGGGGTGCCCACGGTCAAATATCGATAATATCAATTACTGTAGAATACTGTAGAATAATCAATTATTCGACTATTTGATTTGGAGGAGTTTGATTCAACTATCAACCTCACAGTTGAATCATATGAAAATGTCATGTGATCAAGATTCTACCATTCTGGCAACACGGGGGGGGGGGTGCTTTTGCTGAGCATACATTTTACCATAGAAAGTTTTCGTTATACGTGACACAAAATCATCCTAATTCATGTTAATAAAGAAGTGAAAATGACTCGGGTGTTTTACTTTAAACAGTTATTTTGTCATGTAAATACTGTAGTAGCAGGCGCGCTAGCTAGCTAGCTAGCTAGTCACCACAAAAGATCACGTCGCACCACATCAGAAAAAAATAACGTTTGGAATGTCTTTGGATTGTATCTTTATATCGATATTTATTGTTATGGCACACAGTATGCAATGAAACTGAGTTGACACTTGTGCAGGAGTGTCAAACGGCAACTGAGAACATTTGGGGATGGAGGTTTACAAAAGTATATCACGCTAACGAGATGTGTTTTCTGTGGAAAAACAGCCAATTTTTCAAATGCGAAAATAAAAATACACATCATTTGCGGGGCCGTGGATGCTAACTGTTCAATGCTGCTTCCATAGATTGACTTCCTGTGGCACCCTTAGACGCTCGTGTATGTCGAGGCCCATCAAGCTGCGTGTAGCTAGACAGCATGGAATGTGGAAGGAATGTTACCTGGTCACTGCTGTTGCCTGCTGCCGAGTCATCAACAATGAGACCTGCTCCGATCGCCCATCTGGAATGTTTGGTAAACCTAAAGAGGACAATCACATGACGTGCTTTTGTTTGGCTTCCATCAATGATGTAAATAAGTTAGGTGTTTTCATTTTAGCTCTTTCAGGTGGATATGAAAAAATGGCAACACAAAAAAACTCATGGGATTTGTGTCTGGGATCTGTCTGGGCCATTCAAAAATGTTTATTATTTTCTTTTTTTTTTGCTGAAAACCAATATTCTCATATTGTCCAACTCTCAATTTCCGATACAGTAAGTAACATGACATCTCCTATGGTGGAATGAAAACATATATGTTGTATACAGCATTTTTTCAATATCGGTTTCCATGATCGGGAAAAAAATACTGATACATTATGGATGATTTTGTAGTCTTTGTAGTCTAATCCAAGGAACTACAGCTTGAGTAGGTGCAGATTCTGGAAGATCTAGGATGTTTTTTATGCTGGTTATTGTGTGTAGCTGCTCTACATGAGCCCACAAGTTATGTTATTTTGAATATTTCCTCTATCAACACATTTTTCAAGATCTTACCTTTATGGTGAGCCCACACATGAGGTGATTGTTGAAGCCAGGGGTGTTCAAAGTGCAGCCCAGGCGGCCATTTGCAGTCACTGGCTTGTTTTTACTGGCCTGCGGCACAATGTAGAGATAATGTGAACAAAAATGGGGAAAATAAGACCAAAAACGCAGAACATGAAAACAGCATGCGACAACACTGAAAGTATACAAAACAATTATAAAAGACCAATTAATAAAATATATAATTTTTTAAAGTATGATTTTTATATATATTTATGATTTTTTTACATTTCACTGACCAAAAAATGTATAAAATTGTAAAACTTTCCTCATAGTTTGTCAAAATATATTCAAAGAAAACTCTAAAATAAATGACAAAAAATTTAAAATTATTATATGAAAATTATATTAAAATAAAATAAAATATTTTTTTATTTAAAAAAAATATAAAATTGTAACACTTTAAAAAAGCGACATCCAGATCGTTGATTGTGATATCAAAATTTTAAAGCAATTAATAACATGACTCGTTACTGGAAAACAGTGTTGTTAGTAATAGCATTATTTTTGTTGCTGCTACTCCCAACACTGTCCTCTCCCAGCACTGCCATTTGAAGAAAAACTAGAAAATGAATAGAGCAGAATAGAATCAGGCCTTGTGATATTCTGGAGCATTTCACTGAAAGAATACAAAAAGTACAAAACAACGTGCTCGTAAAAGAAATGCCATCTGAATTATCTTCCCATTTCATGCACCTTGTTAGCTTTCTTTGTACTCCGCAGGCGCAGCCGGTAATCCAGACATGCAGCGTGAAATGGATTTAATTTATAACGAGTACACAGCAGGTTGATCCTGTGGCGTTACTGGATCTCATTATTTTCTTCTGAACTCAGTAACTCTTATCCTGGGAGCCTATCCCAGCTAACTTTGGGCGAGAGGCGACGTTCACACTGGACTCGTCAGGACCTTTCATCATTCATCACTGTTGGAATCATCATTCATACAATTTCGAGGCTCCAATCAACCTCCAAAAATGTTTACAGCAGATGGAAGCATGAAGTCTTCCTAATGCTAATGATTAAAGATGCTAATGTTAGCCAGCTTAACAAAACCTTCACCTTCTTAGCTTTGTGCTGAACGTGACAAATTAGTGTAATATGTGATTATCAATAAAATAATTACACAGCTGTTACAATTGCTTCACTTTACCTGAAACTTTTATCGAATTAAATAAAAAAATGCAAATGATTAAAGATGCTAATGTTAGCTAGCTTAACAAAACCTTCACCTTCTTAGCTTTGTGCTGCTCCTGACAAATTAGTGTAATATGTGATTATCAATAAAATAATTACACAGTTGTTAAAATTGTTACAATGGCTTCACCTTAACTGAAACTTGTATCGAATTACATTTAAAAAAAACAAACAAACAACGGAACAATTAGGAATAACGGAACCGGAACGAAGACAAGCCGTTGACGTCATCACGCAGCGACGCATGACGTAATTTCTTCCAACACCATCGCCGCTTCCTGGCCGGTCCAGGCAGCCGCTTCGGGCCCGCGGCGAGTCGGGACCGTTATTCGCCTCTTGTCCCCGCTCTCCTTCACTACAAACTACCCCGCTGCTGGTGCCGAGGCGCTGCGGCCATCATGTGCGAGTGAAGCGGGGACGCAAGAGCAGACAAACCGCCACAGTCGTCCCGGGACACCTTTTATGGTATGTATTCATTTTAGGGGGGGGGGTTGTTGATGGTGATTATGTCCAACAAATGAGCTCATCATTTGCTATTCATATCGTAATTACAATTGTATATATTTTTTTCAAATATTTGAACCTGTACTGTAAATGATTGATAACTACTTTAGAGTTTTATTGTGTTGTACAGCAGAGTGCCGCTCCTTGTGTGTACAGTGGAACCCGTTTATGTCGACGCAACTAGGACTGGGTGACTGACGTCGACATAAGCGGTTGTCGACTTAACATAGCGAAACTGGTCATAGCTTGCATTTACCTGTGAGTTTGTCCAAAAGCATGAGGATTATTGTGTGAAATAATACAAAATATTATTTGAGGGCGTGGAACTGCTTGTAATTATTGTGGAAATTTCTTTTTTTTTTCCCCTTATTATATTTTTCTGGAAATTCCGCTTTTCATATAACGTAAGTGTTGACTACGACTGTCCCAACAACTGTGGTAATCACACTCTCGTCCGCCATCTTCGATGAATCACGTGATGATGTTTACGTTTTACTGGGCATGCCCCATTGACTATTCCGTTTGATTATAGCGGCGCATGTAGACAAGAGATTGGAATATTCCTTTCCATGGATACCATCGGAAAGGTCATTCGGAAAGAGAAAAACTCCTCATGTAAACGTGGCTACTGGATCTGTGTCTGTGTTAGTCAGAGTGAGACGGACGGACCTTGAGGCTGTGGTGATGGTGTTGGACTCAGTCGAAGTCTTCATGGATCATGTCGAGGGTGACCACACCGAGGCCAGCAGCTTGGAGCCGGACAACTCCAAAGCTGCCAAAACCTGCCGTACCACCAAAACCAAGCCGAAACCTCAGACCGGAAGGAGTAAGGTTCCCAAAAAGGAGAAGGTGTCCCAAAACGGGTTCCTGGCTCAGACGGACGCTGACTGTTTACTCGAGAAAAAGCCCAAAGCGGGCGCCACATCCAAACAACCTCCCCGCCGTCCCCTGAGTCTGGATGCGACATCGCAGCGTTTGCGAGAATCTCCGGAGCAGATGGGAGGAGTCAAGCGAGTCGTGCGGCCACCTTGGCGTAGCGGCACCGCCGCCCCGTCGCCCCCTGCTCGGAGCTTGACCAGTCCCGGCCCGGGAACCGGCGGCTGGATGCGTCGCAGCGAGAGCTCATGCTCGGTCAACTATTCCCTGGGGTTGCGTGCTAAAAAGGGGCAAATGCGACCCGCCATGTCCCTGCCGCACATCGCGAAGGGGACAGGAAGCATCCCGCTGCCTTCCCCCGGCAGACCGTGCCTGCTTGTTGCCCTCAGGCCTTTGAACCTGGAACAAGAGAAGCATAAGTTCTTCCAGTCTGACTACAACTATGAGCCTCAGTTTGAGTACGCCCAGCCTGAGCCCAGATCCGTTCTGGACAAGTACAGGGACGGCTCCAGACTCTTTCTCGAGCAGGTACATCACAAGCTAACCAAAGTCTGGCGTGAAGTCCTCAAAAGATTGTTTGAAGTTCATGTTTATGTATGATTGCAGGCTGTTGGAATCATGGAGTGCGTCCTGAACAAGTTTGGCTCGTATGAGACCTTTGAGGATGTCACAGGCGGAGGGGTGCTGCCCAAGAGTCAGGTGTGGGCCGCCGTGCGCAAATATCTGCAGAAAGAAGGCTGCGTGGGTGAGGTGAGTGGAAAGATCACCTTGTGTCGCAAACCCCAGCCCCTTGGCGCGTTCCCTTAAAACATGGGTCTCAAACACGCGGCCCGCGGGCCACATGTGGCCCGCAGGACACTAGTTTGAGGCCCCCGCCTCGATATGAAAGTTTAATGTTAGTGCGGCCCGCGCAAGTTTGATATGGATGCTGTATGGTATCATGTACCCAGAAAAAATTATTAAGTTTGATTAATGTTCATGTTAAAGGTTAAATAACTGTTAATACTGTTGATTTTAATCTGAAAAAAAATGTGTCTACCCACCAACTTTCTTAAGTTTTTATTATTTGCCGTTTTATTATTATTATTATTATATTTACTTGATATAGTTGGTGGGTATTTTTTTCATATTAAAATGAACAAAGCATTATTAGAGCCCTGTAGACATGACAAAACACGACTATAGTCACATTTATACTCTTTTTATTTACAACATATTGCACAACTGCAGGGTCTTGAGACACACGCTAACTCGCAAACTAGGGAGCTAGCGAACTAAACGGTAGCCTCCAAGTTATTTCCTTTCAACTTAAATAGCCAAAAACTTACCACTTCCACACGGATAGGGAGGATAACTATTAACAGTTATTTAACCTTTAACATGAACATGAATCAAACGTCATAATTTTTTCTGGGTACATGATACCATACAGCATCCATATCAAACTTTCATTAAACTTTCATATCAAGGCGGGAGCTTCAAACTAGTCTCCTGCGGGCCACATTTGGCCCGCGGGCCGCAGGTTTGAGACCCCTGTTGTAGATAGTAGATCTACACAAGACTGAACTGATAAAAGACAAGATAATCAATGGAGACGTCACCTGGTGGGGTCAGGATGATTATGAGAGGCTAGGGACCAGACCTGTAGGTTGATGTCAAGGGAGCTGGGAGCACAGTTGCCAAGAAAACCATGATCAACATGCCGTGCTGCTCAAGTATGTACAGGCCCGATCTGCAAACATGTCACATGACACCACAATTGACTATGCGTGTTTTGGCGTCAGAGAAATGCCAAATGACGAACGGCGATACGTGCCGGCGGTGACGTTGTGTGTGTTTGTGTGTAGGTTGTGGTGCGTTTGTCCGATGAGCTGCTCTCTCAGGCTGTGATGGTGGTGGAGAGCTGTCGCCCCACTCTGACCATCAACTTATCCGGCGCCCGTCAGCATTGGCTGGAAGGGATGCTGAGACACGAAATAGGTGAGCCGACACACTACGATACGGTGTTTCACCGGATATTGAACGCATCACGGTTACAGCGCATGCTATGAGACATTCTCCGAAGTTTTAGCAAACGTTTGTTGTGAGCGCCAATTCGATTAGAACCCACCAGGGTTCAAATCCAATGTCTTCTTTGCCAGGCACGCATTATCTCCGAGGGGTCAACAACAATCTTCAGCCGTGGTCCACCGCAGACGGCAGGAAACAGTTTGGCCTCAAGCCGGCCAACCCCACAGAAGAAGGGCTGGCCAGCCTGCACAGCGTGTTGCTACGGAAACAGCCATACCTTTGGCGCGCGGCTCTTCTTTACTATACCGTTTTCCATGCCGGCAGCATGAGCTTCAGCCAGCTCTTCGGTCACATTGCTCGCTTTGTTCGGGATCCAGACGTCCGCTGGGAGTACTGCCTGCGCGCCAAGAGGGGACAGACGGACACTTCCCAGCCCGGTAAAGTGACAAATAGAATGTAGAAGGAAGAACAACATTAAGTGCTTAAGTGTTCTCCGACATAGCGTGTCATGTGATCTAGGGGTGTGTATTGGAAAGAATCTAGTACGTATCACGATACTAGGCTCACGATACGATATATCACGATATTGTTAACAAGGCGATTTTTTTTTTTTTGTAGTTAAAGATTATTTCTTGGAAAAACTGAATTTTGCCAGCAATATTCACTTACTAAACTAATTGTTATTCCATTAGAACATATTATATTTATTATTATAAATGTATTATTTAGTATTATATTATGCTGTATCACAAACTTTCCTCTGTAATTATTATTATTTATTCTAAATTATTTAAATTATTTGTACAAATGACTGTTTACGCTGTACATTGTTCATATTTGATGTCATCTATTTATTCTCCACATTATTATTTATTATTATACGGGAGCCAGGCAACGACATTTCGTTGGCAATTTCACTGCTGTGTTGTTGCGCAATGACAATAAAGAAAGTCTATCTATCTATCTAAAAACTTAAAGTGTAGCATTAAATTTACAAAAATAAACACCATAAAAAAACAAATAAATTAAATTATGTGTCAAGATCCTGCTTAAATGTTCCCATTCTATTAGCTGTGAGTATACAGTCCCTGACTTATCCACCATCAGAAGAGTATTTTTGTGGAACAAAGTAACTAACATCAGTAAAAAGTCCTTAACTACTCCACTACTTAACAAAATAGCGATATCAATTTGAAAAACAAAATACCTGCAATATCACAGTACTACTTTTGTAGTATACAAAAGGACCTCGGCATCGCTTGCTAGCGCCTCACGGTGTCTCGCTAAGTGGACTCGCAGATATGTCGTGTTTCCCCGATCCCTGATTCTTACGTTTGATAGGTTCTTTGTTTTTTAACTTTTCACAGGCTGCTTCAGTAAAGACCAGGTTTACTTGGACGGGATCCTCAAGATACTACGCCATCGAAAGAACATTGACTTCAAGATGTTGACTTCCTTGGGAAAGGTCAGTGTCGGAACTTCGACGAGATTCCCTGCAACAATTTGCAGTAGGTTCTGTAGTGGTGCTCGAAGTTGACGACCTCTCGCAAATGTTCCCGTTTTGGAGATATACAAATACATAAAGTTCCATTGTCCTCCGCTTATCCGCGTCCGGGTCGTGGGGAAGTAGTCTCAGTAGGGAAGCCCAGACTTCCCAGTCCCCAGCCACCTCCTCGAGGTCCATCGGGAGGGACACCAAGGCCGAGCCACACACAACTGGCTCCTCTTGATAGGAAGGAGGAGCGGCTCGACTATCACTTAGGGCGAGTCCAGCTCCGGAGGAAACTCGTTTCGGCCGCTTATATCCATGATAGCGTTCCTTTGGTCACGACCCAGGACCGTAGGTGAGGGTGGGAACATAGACCGGTAATTTGAGAGCTTTGCCTTCCGCCTCAGTCCTGTACGGCAATACGGCTATCCACCTCAGGAGATCCAGATATTCTTGAACTCCTCGACCTGGGTCAGGACCTCATTCCCAGGACTCCCACGATGCCTTGGCTTGGGCCTGGAAATTCTGTCAAGGGCGGCCTTGGCTTTTTCAGCTTGACCCTGATCTCGGGTGTCCACCATCGCTGTAACCGACCACCAACCAATATCGACTCATTCGGACTCAATATCCCAGTCCTTTCCCGGGCGAGGTGCGGTGTCTCCTCTTGCACTACTCTCCGCTACTAGCATAAAACCTTCCTTAACCTCTTAAACCCTGGTCTTGGTAGACCAAGATCCAACATACTGGAAATGGTGTTCTCTACGTGGATCATCTCTGTATCAAAAAGGGGTGACTGGATTCCTTAATACTGGATAAACATCCTCAGATTTCAGATCACCATTGGGAATAAAAGTGACTGAATCCAACAATTGTCATTGTTGCGACACAATCCAATATGCTTCATATACTTATACTTATACTACTTCAGGTACTCACTACCAACACACAACTAGAGTGTTATTTTGTGACAAAAAAAAAAACATGTGTCCACTGACAACCGTCACTCCCGCAGGTGTCCTACGAAGACGTGGAGCGGCTGCGTCACCTAGCGGCCATCACCAATGCCCGAATCCCGCATTTCATGCGAGACCAAGACCAGTACCTTCAACACCTGGATCACATCGTCGCCGTCAATAAACTGGACGACGCGACATTGCAACGCCTGCTGCCGTGACACTGAAACTGCCGTGGCGCCCGTGACGTTTTATCGTGCGGTGGGCGCATGAATAGCACTTAAATGTGAGTACATTTTATTTTTTTTTTAAAACTTGAACGATACACACAAAAAAGGGACAACAACGCTAGCGCACGTCAAGCTACTGTCGTCCGATGCATGACTGTAAGGCTTTTACACACAACCTCACCTTGGCTCCTCTTGCTATGACGTTACCTCAATATATACACACATCATATACCCTAAATGTACAATTAGCACTGAAATGCCTGTACAAACTGCTGCGTATCGATTTAAGAATAATGCTCACAATTACTGTATTTACGCAATTGTTTTTTTTTTACTTGTGGAGTCAAACTGAATGTTCCTGGCTTTAGCTTTACACCTCCGTTTTTCACACGTCGTTTCTATGCCTTTAAAATAAGGACGCCGAGAATGCTTCATGTCAAATCCTGTGAGGCCACACATCCTTTAAATATCAAGTGCCAGTGACCTCGACGGGGATTTAAAATCACTTTTATTTACCAACGGGTTGCAAAAGACACTAGCCACGTTTACATGAGGAGTTTTTCTCTTTCCGAATGGAATCTTTTCTGAAATAAATGGTATACATGGAAAGGAATATTCCAATGGCGTGTCTACATGCGCCGCTATAATCAACCAGAATAGTCAATGGGGCATGCCCAGTAAACACCAACATCACATGATACCGACTTCCTCCAGTTTTACTTTCCCTTGTTGGAATAACTCCGTATTGCCAGTTTTTCCTTCGTCCAGTATTGGAATTTAGTTTGGATCAAAAACAAACTTTCCTTAGCAGTCCAGTGCCGATTGCTGGCCTCCATTTTTAAAAATGGAAGAACGTCTGGAGCTGCGTGTTACGTCATATCTCCGCATTCGCTGAAAGAACGCACCCGGGAACAGGAAAAGATAAAGTTATCTTTATCTTTCTAAAAATCTTGCTAATATTTTATAATTAAGCTCGGCACATGTTTTATATAGATATGTATTTTCTTTTGGAATAAAAGTGGACTTGTGAATGGCGTATAGAAGGGTTTAGATTCTGTTCCACAGATGGCGCTAATGCACACCAAAGCTGCTTGCCAACCGCCAATAAACAACAGAAGAAGAAAAACACCAGGAAGAAGAACGCAGTCTGACAAACTTTCCGATTGAGCGGGTACAAGATACCTCAATCGGATCGGGTAAAGGAATATTCCACCCCTGGGAATCCTATTATATATTCATTCGGATTGGGAATGAGGTGTATACAAAGGTTACATTCTTTCCCTTTTAGCAAATAAACCGAATATAATTGGAATATTTGGGTCCATGTAAACGTGGCTACTGAGACATCATAGAAATATCATTAAACATTTTTTTTAAACGTTCTTAGATTTTGGATCAACATTTGCAATAAAAGTGACTTGTAATTATTTGACTAGATTCATCTCCAGAAGCCACCCGATTTAAACCCTAAATATGCGTACCTCACTTTAAGCAACTATGGCGCGTTCAAGGACCGCCGAACAATGTGCAAAATCTCAACGCTTGACTAAAAAAAAAACAACAAACATTGTCAGTGACGCTAAGGACATAAACATGTACAAATTGTGAGCTTTTTTTTTTTTTTTATGGTGGCACATATATGCTGACCATTTTATTTATTATTACCAGCTTGAATGTGATGTGTTTTCTGTGGGGAAAAATGTCTATTTTCACAGTGAAAAAAAAAAAAATTATCTTTTAACTGATCCACTGTACAATCAATACATTTCACCTTGGGGGGGTCAAAGGTGCAGGGACAGGAAGTCTGATCCAATTAGAATAATGGAAATAAAGCAGAATTCAACACAAATATTAAATAAAATACGTTCATATTAATGCGCCAATGCTGTTTGGTCGTTTTGGATTAAAGTTAAAAGGAATTATTCACAATTGCTTTCCCCGTCCACATCGAACCACGCTTTTATTTTTTTTGCCAAGTCGGTATTTGTGTGTGTTTTATACTGTGTTTAGAGTGCTTTTCATTGTTTTGTATGGCGGTAAAATGACTCATTTATTTATTTATGTTAATTTAAAAACGATAAAGTAAATTAGTAATGAGAATATTGTATCAGTTTTTGCCCTGGTGACTCTGGGTCATCTTTACTTTGGACACCGTTGACTTGCTATGTGAAGAAGTCCACAAAATACACGCTTTGTCCTTTTAAAAGAGGATACTTGTGAAAAAGTTGTAGCAAGAAAACAAATCATTTCACACATACTCGTAGTATTAATGGGCTATTTCAGTGATCGAGGATGTCATTGTGCCTTTTGATATAAATGATGATTACTATAGAATTCATTGTGTGTTCCCACTGCTTTTTTTTTTTTTTACTGCAATTGACACTTTACATTTCACATATCGGGCTCGTCCATGTGGGTCACATGATCAAGAGAGACCGGCGGGGGAAACCAGGTCACTACAAAAACAAATGGGATCATTCCCGGCTTTAAGGCATTCATTTGGTGCGTGTTGTGTTTTTGTTGTGTAATGTATTCTGCTCCTGTGTTTTTAAACATTGCGACAACCACCTCTTGGAAAACATGAACTTGAATATATGGTTCCATAATTAAAAAGAACACATACTTGAAGATAATGTATGGCTTTCTTTTCCCTGTTGCTGTCATTGGGGTTTGCTATGTATTTAATACTGGTTGTCCGCTATACGGTATACCTCATTCAAAAAGCTAACGTGCAGTGCAAGTGAATTTGTAGACTCAAACACGCTAGTTTGAGGCCCCCGCCTCGATATGAAAGTTTAATGTTAGTGCGGCCCGCGTGAGTTTGATATGGATGCTGTATGGTATCATGTACCCGGAAAAAATTATTGCGTTTGATTCATGTTCATGTTAAAGGTTAAATAACTGTTAATAGTTATCCTCCCGATCCGTGTGGAAGTGGTAAGTTTTTGGCTATTTAAGCTTAAAGGAAATAACTTGAAGGCTACCGTTTAGGTGGCTAGCTCTCTAGTTTGCGAGTTAGCATGTGTCTCAAGACCCTGCAGTTGCGCAATATGTTGTAAATAAAAAGAGTATAAATGTGACTATAGTCGTGTTTTGTCATGTCTACAGGGCTCTAATAATGCTTTGTTCATTTTAATATGAAAGAAATCATTTGTCTACCCACCAACTATATGTGGTTTCTTAAGTTTTTATTATTTGCCGTTTTATTATTATTATAAAATACGGTATTTATACATCTTTTTTGCGAGAGAGGCAAAAGGAGGTGATGACGTAACCGGCAGCTCGGTCGCCTGTCTATGACGTCATCAGCAGTTAACTCTAATTTAACCTCTTTGCTAACTAACACAGTTACGCCACGGATAATTGATAAACCCATAAAAGGGTAACTAGCTCACCTTGTCTGAGCTTTTCATGTTGCATTTGAGGTGTGTATTGTCGTTGCTTGGTCCGTACGGGCCCGTTCTCTCACCACAGGGTCTGAAACACAAAAGGCAGCCAGTTACCTCAACTGATTGAACTGAAAAAGCACACAACTTTAACAAGCATTTTTACAATGTTCAGTTTTATAGTAATAATATTTTATAGTAATATATATAGTATAATATAATAATACAATTATTTAATTATTATATTAAATCAGGGGTCTCAAACACGTGGCCCGCAGGACACTAGTTTGAGGCCCCCGCCTTGATATGAAAGTTTAATGTTAGTGCGGCCCGCGCAAGTTTGATATGGATGCTGTATGGTATCATGTACCCAGAAAAAATTATTACCATGTTAAAGGTTAAATAACTGTTAATAGTTATCCTCCCTATCCGTGTGGAAGTGGTAAGTTTTTGGCTATTTAAGTTTAAAGGAAATAACTAGAAGGCTACCGTTTAGGTCGCTAGCTCTCTAGTTTGCGAGTTAGCATGTGTCTCAAGACCCTGCAGTTGCGCAATATGTTGTAAATAATAAGTAATATATATAGTAATATTTTATAGTAATAATCAGAAAACCAGAGTGACTTCAATAAGTTGCTACGAACAAAAGTAGGGGTGCGTCATGGCCTCCGCTGCTGTTAGTCTTTGCTGGTGGTCATAGTGCAACAGATGGTCCAGTAGGTCCAGAGCTTCTGGGCTCACTCGGTGCTGGTTCTGCTTCCGTATGAACTGCTCCCAATGCTTGCGTGTTTGCCTGAACACACAAAGCATTGCATTTTTGTTCAGTTGAATTTAGCTGTTTTTGTCCACAGCTACCCAAGAGTGCTGTCCAGTGTGACGACAATCAAGGCCCAACTAACTAAACCAAGGAGACTGCCAGCACTCACTGTCCCAGCAGGTCTTTGAAGCGAGCGTCCAGTTCGATGTGATACTTGCGCAGGTAGCCGAACAGCTCGTCTGTGCCGAGTACTTTGGTAATGCGAACCAACTGAAAGACAGGATCGAAGCACTCTCGTTCTTTTCTGTGTCATACAAAAACCTTTTTGTTCAGGCATTATTTTACATGGACTTGAAATGAGCAATGGGGGTCACTGATAGATCTACTAGATGACTCCCATGGTGTCTTCTGTACTTGCTCAACGATTCTAGGTGGTCGGATATTCTCTTTAGGATTTTTTTTGTCAGATAGTAGAATTCATGTTTCGATTTATCACAGCGAGGCTTCCAGGTCCTGAAGCAGCAAAACAGCCCCGGACCACCACACTACCGCCACCATATTTTACTGTCGGTGTGTTCTTTTTCTGGTTGCATGGCGGTAGAGTGGTTAGCACGCAGGACACACAGCTAGGAAACCCGAGTTCGATTCCAACCTTGGCCATCTCTGTGTGGAGTTTGCATGTTCTCATCGTGCATGCGTGCGTTTCCTCCCACATTCCAAAAACATGCTAGGTTAATTAGCGACTCCAAATTGTCCATAGGTATGAATGTGAGTGTGAATGGTTGTTTGTCTATATGTGCCCTGTGATTGGCTGGGTGTACCCCGCCTCTCGCCCGAAGACAGATGGGATAGGCTCCAGCACCCCTGTGACCCAATCACAGGGCACATATAGACAAACAACCATTCAGTCGCTAATTAACCTAGCATGTTTTTGGAATGTGGGAGGAAACCGGAGTACCTGGAGAAAACCCACATGCAAACTCCACACAGAGACGCCCGAGGGTGGAATCGAACTCGGGTCTCCTAGCTGTGAGGTCTGCACGCTAACCCCTCCCCACGCCGTGCAATCCCAGTGGTGTTACCTGATCATAGTTGTCCTGTCCATGGAAAAATGGCTCCTTCAAAAAGATCATGCTCGCCAACATGCAGCCAAGACTCCACATGTCCAAACTGTAGTCATACATCTGGCGAGAAGGGAAGAGACGGCACACCGGTGGATGGAATGGACTGCAGAAATCACCACGAGGGATTTGATTAAAAAAAAAGGGAGGTGTCTTGCGGGTACCTTGTAATCCACAAGCAGCTCCGGGCCCTTGAAATAGCGGGATGCCACCCGGACGTTGTATTCCCGAGCGGGATGGTAAAACTCTGCCAAACCCCAATCGATGAGACGCAGCTGCAGCATAAATGTAAAAAAAACAAACAACAAATGTATGAACAAATGTATTTATTAAACCAATTTATGAATGGTTTAATTTCATTTGAACATGCATCAGATTACAATTGAGTGCATCCCATAATCAGTTCCCAGTTCCACATGTCCAAAAGGAGTAGGAAGAAGCAAAGCTTATTAAATCCTACCCCTCCATCTGGTACTTTTACAATCACTAACTGTTACATTTGTTCACTTCCTGCTTTCCATAATACAGTTTAAGGTTGTTGTTTTTTTTAAATAATGTACCGAAGTATGATACGGTACGATATATATATATATCATATTTCGGTACATTATTTAAAAAAAAAAAACAACCTTAAACTGTATTATGGAAAGCAGGAAGTGAACAAATGTAAGTATGATACGGGTACGATATATATATATATATATATATATATATATATATATATATCATACTTCGGTACATTATTTAAAAAAAAAAACAACCTTAAACTGTATTATGGAAAGCAGGAAGTGAACAATTGTAACAGTTACTGATTGTAAAAGTACCAGATGGAGGGGTAGGATTTAATAAGCTTTGCTTCTTCCTACTCCTTTTGGACATGTGGAACTGGGAACTGATTATGGGATGCGTTCAATTGTAATCTGATGCATGTTCAAATGAAATTAAACCATTAATTGTCCATAGGTATGAATGTGAGTGTGAATGGTTTGTCTATATGTGCCCTGTGATTGGCTGGCGACCAGTCCGGGGTGTACCCCGCCTCTCGCCCGAAGACAGCTGGGATAGGCTCCAGCACCCCCCCCCCCACCGCGACCCTCGTGAGGATTAGCGGTAGAAAATGACTGAATATTGCAAATGCGCGTGGATGTAATTATGCTGTAATTATCAACAATTGGCCGTGAAAAAAAAAAAACAGAAGCACCTTTCTCAATTGGTGGTCGATCATCACATTGTGAGGCTTCACGTCTCTGTGCATGATGCCCATACTGTGGCAGCAGTCCAGAGCCTTTGGTAACAACACACACAAATACATACGACATACGGTCAGAAAGTCCACATTTCTACTCCATGCTATGTGATCTAAACAAAGGACAACTTCCCACAGCATAATTTATTATGATCTATGAATGGTTGCGTTATGAACAGTTATTATTTCAATCTGATCGACTGAAGGTTGACGCGGTTAGACGGATTTTACCTTGAGAAGCTCATACATGTAGTAACGGATGTCATAGTCCGTCAGCTTCTGGTAGAGCTCCTGTGGATTGTTACAGTTGGGATTATCAATTCAGACAACTGGGGATAAAGTATAAAAATGATAAAAATAACTGATATTAGTTATAGAGCAGGGGTGTCCAAAGTTCGGAATGTGGCTGTTTCTTCATTGACCCACGGCACATTTTAAAAATATATTCAAATTTAAAAATATTTTAATGGTAATATTATATCAAAGTGGCGCATCCAATCTTTAATTTTTCAATGTGCAGCCATTTGATGGAAAATGTTTGGATACCCCTGTCATGAAGTGTGTAATAAGTACCTTAAAATCTGTGTTTTTGATGTACTCAAAGACAAGTGCTGGCGTTCTGGACTGCAAAAAAGATGACATAAACAAATGGTCAACGACTTATGGTCAGTTAGATGTCCGGCAAAAGATGTTTTGCTTGATGGCGGCCATATTTTTAAATCGATCTTGCTCATATGTTACGACATTTGAAGTCAATTCAACTTATAGGGTGAACATTTTTTTTGCCACCCTAAAAGGGACTTAGACATGGAGCATCCTCATTTGGTCCACAAGCCTACATTGTTAGGATCGCTACTAGTCGTAAAACTCACCACAGGGTCTTTGACTGTGTCAACCAGGTGGATGATGTTGGTTCCCCCACGTAAATTTTCCAAAATTTTTATTTCCCGTTTGATTTTCTTCTTCTTGACAGGCTGTAAAATAAAAATTAAAAAAAAAGGTGGGTGAGGGAGGGATTAATTAAATCACCAATACATATACATATCTTCCTTAGAGACAGAAAAAGAAAATCTGCAATTTTATTTTTTTTTAATCGATATGAGATATAAAGGGTCAGGCAAAATGATCTGACACATTTGTAGGTTAAATAAAAAGCAAATAAAGTAAAGAAAAAAAGTTTATATTTTTGAAAAGTACATATATTGACATTTTTTGATAAATGTTCATGTTAAAGGTTAAATAACTGTTAATAGTTATCCTCCCTATCCGTGTGGAAGTGGTAAGTTTTTGGCTATTTAAGTTTAAAGGAAATAACTTGGAGGCTACCGTTTAGGTCGCTAGCTCTCTAGTTTGTGAGTTAGCATGTGTCTCAAGACCCTGCAGTTGCGCAATATGTTGTAAATAAAAAGAGTATAAATGTGACTATAGTCGTGTTTTGTCATGTCTACAGGGCTCTAATAATGCTTTGTTCATTTTAATATGAAAAAAATCATTTGTATACCCACCAACTATATGTGGTTTCTTAAGTTTTTATTATTTGCCCTTTTATTATTATTATTATTATATTTATTTATTACTGATTGATTGATTTTCTTTATTCTTGATTTGTTTATTTTTCATCTTATTTTGTGTAGAAAAATAAAAATGAAGATATTTGAGAACAGTGGAATGTTTTATCAGAGCTTTTCTTGTAGAAAATCAAAACCTAAGCAAAGTTTATTCATTTTTCTGTTTTTAATAAATGCATATATATATTTTTTTTTTTTTGGAAAACCTGATGCGGCCCAGTCTCTCCCTGGCCCTAGCTCCAGTAGCCCCCCCTGCTCTAAACTGTCTACCGTTTCTCTGAGATTGATTCTGTGATGTGTATATGTGTATACAAGACAATTTTAATATCCTGTTTATATACTTATAAAATGGAGACCTTGAGTTTATAGAACGTAAAGCAACGTGTGCACACTTCAGAGTCCATCTGATGACTTTGTGTCCTCTGACCGGAAACCCAGAGTAATCAATAATTCCATAAAGCAGTCTGAGTTTAATATTGCCTTCCCCATAAACACATTATTATAGGACTCTGCCGTAGAGGAATCCATAAAAAAACGCCATGCACTACACGTGCGTCGTGACAATTTGACTCACCTTGAGGATTTTCAAGACTACTTTGTCATTGTTGGTCACATCAATGGCTTCAAAAACGTCACTGTACTTCCCTCTGCCCAACTTGTGCACCAACTTGTATTTGTCTTGATTGCTGGGGGGAAATGAAGGTGGGAACAAATGGTCAAATAAAAGTATCATCATCTACTTTACAAGCAGCCAGCCAGCCTACCTCCAGTGCGGCACGTGTGCATCGTAATCCCAGTACTCCTTGTTCTTCCACGTGTTGACATCGGCGTACACCCGAGCCTTGCTGCTGACCGCAGACGAGGGTCCCGGCATTGCAAAATTTGCGGCACGTCGGTGAAGACTTTCACCTTCCGCTGAATTTGGGCTGACCCGATACTGGAAGGCAGCGCACCGGTTCTCCAGAATAAGTGGTTTCAAGACCGCTTTGCCGGCTTTACCGTTGGTTAGTGACGAGTGTGCGCGCCGGTTAGAAGTGCCGGGCTGAGCTGTGGTGGAGACGGAAAGAGCCACGATGATGGAGTGTGCGAGGCCCCTGAGTAGGACGCGGGGCAGGATGGGATGAAGACCCGCCAGCTGCAAGGACACAAGGGAAGAAAAAATAGTTGCGTAACACTATGTACGTTCATTTACTAACAAATACACTTGGACTGCCACAAATACATTTGGCGCAACATGTTCGCACATGTTCAAGCAAGGGCAGTGACGAAAGCTGATTGGTCCAGGACTCCAGCCTCAGGACTCCAGCCTCGAGTGTATAAAAGGCCGGGCAGGGAAAGGAAGGGTGCTTTTTTTTGCAGCTGCGCTGTAATAAGACCCGCTTACTTGTAGGCATACAGGGACTGCAGATAAGCCCGGACGTCTGTGTTAGGTATTGTTGTCAGGAATAAACAATCTGGTTCTCATTCTAGAATTTGGTTCTTTAAGATTCCCTTATCCTCTCTTCGAAACCCTGTGGTGGAGATGGAAAGAGCCATGATGATGGAGTGTGTGAGGCCCCTGAGTAGGGCAGTGACGAAAGCTGATTGGTCCAGGACTCCAGCCTCGAGTGTATAAAAGGCCGGGCAGGGAAAGGAAGGGTGCTTTTTTTGCAGCTGCGCTGTAATAAGACTCGCTTACTTGTAGGCATACAGGGACTGCAGATAAGCCCGGACGTCTGTATTAGGTATTGTTGTCAGGAATAAACAATATTTGGTTCTTTAAGATTCCCTTATCCTCTATTCGAAACCCACTTAGAGTCCTCAGGGGGAGGATTTCTACAATAGGTATGAATGCGAGTGTGACCCCGCCTCTCGCCCGAAGACAGCTGGGATAGGCTCCAGCACCCCCCGCCACCCTCATGAGGATAAACGGTAGCAAAGAGACTCCCTCACTATATTTTGTGAGTATTAAAACCCTGCTAGATCAAGGTATCAATGTAAACACATTAGTAAAGTAGTACATTTTGCTGTAGTTGTTTTTTTAAGCTATCGTTAGATTGTATTTATATAACGATAATTTGTTCACAAAAATATATTTTGTTCGCCAAAAGTATTTGACCTATATTCAACTTTGATTCCAATTACGATCAACAAAATAAGGGCATTCATTACAAAAACATTAATTGAACTTGTATCAGTATCGGTATCAGTAGTAATACTGACCTTGTATTTATCGGATCGATACCAACATTTACAGTATCGCGCATCCCATCATTTATACCATTAAAATCGACATGTATAGTATTTTCGAAAGGGGGTTGTAGCCTATACTGTCTTCCTTTACTGACGCTACCACTAGGGGCGCTAAAGACACTGATAGCGAACAATGGCCATGACCTACTTGTCACTGTCACAGACCAGCGGTTACTACCACTAGGGGGCGCTAAAGAGACTGGTGGCTGAATAGCACAGCGGTCACGACCAGCTTCTTATTGGCACCGACCAATGGACCACCTTCTCGGTGTTTTGTTCTGAATTGTTCTCTCCCTTGGACCAGTTGAGTGATCTGTGGAGTGTAATTTTTAATAATACGTTTCCCTTTTTCTCACAACAGATGCATAAATATGGGAAGCTTCGTATTATTTTAATAGCTTAGCACATCTTGACTCATGTCGGATTGCTATTAGCGTGTTTAATTAATTAAAATGTGAAGAATATTGGTGTCTAAAAAGTTTTCACACCTACGGTTTTCATTTAAACGATAAAACAATGCCTTTATTTAACCAGACTAATAATTTATGGCACATATTTCGTATTATTGTACAGTATTGTACGATCACGTTTAGTTAGCTAGCTGATATAACTTACTTATAATTTACTTAAAAAGCAAAGTGGGGCAGAGCAGTCTTTGATTAAAACACGTGAAATCAATAAAAGGGCAAAAGTCAGCCGACTAACCTCGTCGAAGAAGTATCACATCCAGCCGACATGAACATTAAAGTTAGCTGCTAACGGACATTAAGAAGCCATCGACGCCGACACTGTTAACCAAGGCTGTTGACAGACGTACAAGTCTTCCTTCTTTTCCGCCAACGCGACTTGGGGAGGGACTTCCGTTCCTAACCGGAAGTAAACAGTCAAGCTTGGTGAGTGTCATTATTAGTCGATATATGCACTCAAAATGCTAATAATTAGTATTAATAGTAGTATTAGACACAACCGGGTGTTCCAAATGCGGCCTGGGGGCCATTTTGGGCGGTTAATTTTTTTATTGGCTCTTGGCATAGGCTAAAACAACCTTAATTCATAAATAATGACAGATATTCTTACCGTATAAGCTAATTGTCAGCTACAACACATAGGTTTGATGATTGTGTATCAAAGTGCATTAATAATGATAATTTTTTTTTTACAATATGTAGAGGGACAATAAAGACAAGAGTTGTGGGCCAAACACGACCACTAAGCAACACCTTGTATGAATCCGAGTCCCGGTTTACACGGTGTACACTTTTGCACCTCACAGCAACTATGGTGCGTTCACAAACGGCTGAAGAAAGTGCAAAATCTCGACATCAACGAATGAAGCAAAAACATGTATAAATTGTGGACTTAAAAAAACAGTGGCACATTTATAAATGACTGTTTCTGCAGAAAAAGCATCCCATTAAAAGTGAAAAAAAATTTTTTTAAAAATGTAATCGAAAAAGAGAATTGTTCGGCATTGAAACTCAACACATAGAAAATCCATTATTTATAAATGACTATTTCTGTAGAATAAGCATCCCATTAAAAGTGAAAAATACACATAGAAAATCCATTATTTATAAATGACTATTTTTGCAGAAAAAGCATCCCATTAAAAGTAAAAAATTAAAAAAAAATAAATCCAAAAACAGAATTGTTGGGCATTGAAACTCTACCCATAGAAAATCCATTAAACAGTCATTTTTCTCAATGTGGTTTATTTTACATGAACGTGTACAGTTTGAACAGGAGTCTATACGATATCCATTTGTGTAAATCCAACATTCTATCACCTCATCATCCAGTTGGAGTGTGAAGCCAAATTAAAGGTGACACAACTACACTCCCATATATAGGATATAGTCTGCCTATATCCGCCATAATGCGTCCCTTTCTTTAAATATACTGCAAAAAAAGTTGCACGGAATATATTTTCGCTTCATCCTCGGCGCTAACAAATGCATATGTAGCATTTTTTTTTAAGGGCCGTTTGGAGTTATTATGTGCTCGAGTCTGGATGAGGAATTAAGTCCCGTTACTTAATTGTAATTTGCTTCTAGTTTCTTATAAATGACCATAATAATGTTCTTGACAGCTGGTCAGAGTAAATGTGGTAATTCAAACTGAAACTTAAGTCCTTGCAAAAATATCGGCAAGCTTATTTAAAGAGTAGAAAGAAAACATAACATAACAGAAGCACTACACATTTTTCAGTTTACATGAGCGCATACACACAATCTCTAATAATAGGGTAGACTATGCAAATGAATCAGTAGTCATAAATATTACATTGTGCATGTTCTATTGCACATGTCAAGTGTTCTTATGACATGATAGGTATGTGCTACCTAGTCATTTCTTTTAATACAAAGATGCAATAACACATAGGTTTTTTTTTATAGGACACAGGCTATACAGTTTTCACAATTTTTTTTTTCTTCTCATCTTATGGTGATTTTTTTCCCCCCTAAATAAACAAACTTATAATACAAACAGTGATACTAAATGTGATAAATAGTCATGCACAAACAGATGACACTAGCTAAAGGTCTAGTATGTGGAAAAGATACTGCTGATGATGATGATGATGATGGGAGGGACTGCTATACTGGACATGGAATCAATAAAAACATCTGTAAAAAAAAAAAAAAAAAAAAAAGGCACATGGATGTCAGGAGCGATACACATAACAGCTTGTCTTGTCATCCACAAGAGTAAACAATAATAATAAAAAATAAACAAACTCACATGCAACCACAGAAAAAAGGTATCTGATCATAACCCACACTTTACATACATCACGCGCCTTCTTCGCTCTTGAAGTCTTTACCTCGATTATAAGCGGATTCCTGATCCTGAGGTTTGCTTTTTTTTTTTTTTTTTTTTTACTCAAAGAAGTCTGAACGTAATAGCTACTACAAATCGTTCAACATATTTCACGGCCGTGTGTTAGATCCTAAAAAAAAAAAAAGGGGCGAGAGAGCGCGGAGGCCGATGTCCGTGGGGGGGGTCCCGTCTTTTCAGGGGATGCAGGGCGCTTCCGGGAAACTCTCACCTTCGGCCGTGTGCTGGACCGTGTGTTCCTGCAGCGCGGCGAGGTCGACAAAGCGCTCGCCGCACCACACGCACTTAAACTGCGTTTCCCGCGAGTGCACGCTTTGATGCTTGGCCAGGTGCTCGCGTTGCTTGAAGCTCTTGTCGCAGCTCGCGCACTTGAACGGTTTCTCCCCGGTGTGGACGCGGCGGTGGCGCTGCAGCTCGGACGAGTACCTGAAGCGTTTCTCGCAGTCGGGGCATTTCAGCGGTTTCTCGCGGGTCGGGTCGCAGCGGTGCTGGACAAACTCTGAGGATGACACAAAGCGCTTGTCACACAGAGAGCATTTCAGCGGCTTCTCTGCGCAGTGAGTGTTTTGGTGGCGTTGCAGCGTCGAGTTCTTTTTGTAACCCTTGCCGCACACGTCGCACTTGTAGGGCTTCTCTACCTCGCCGCCGCACTTGTGCCGCAGTAGCTCCCCGGATTGGCTAAAAGACTTCTGGCACGATGCGCACTTAAATAAGCTCTCCATGCCGTGCACCTGCTGGTGGTAAAGCAGGTGAGATGGCTGAAGGAAGCCCTTATCGCAGAGATTACACTTGAACGGGCGGTCGGCGGGGTTCTTATGCGTGCGGCGGTGGCGCACGAGAGCGTACTGCTGCTTGAAGCTCATCTGGCACTCCTCGCACTGGAAAGGCCGCTCCTCGGAGTGAGTGCGCTCGTGCTGCCGCAGGTCCGACGGCCGCTTGAAGCTCTTCCCGCACGAGGCGCAGCGGAAGGGGCGCTCTCCTTCCGGCTGGCATTGGTGGTGCAGGAGCTCGGACGACTCCTTAAAGTGCATCTCGCACAAATTGCACTTGAACAGGTGCTCGCCCGAATGCGCGTACATGTGGCGCACCAGGTGAGAGCGGTGCTTAAAGCTCTTCTCACACACGGCGCACTTGTATGGCCGCTCGGAGCTGTGCGTGCGCTGGTGGTGCACCAGATGCGAGGACTGGCTGAAGCTTTTATCGCATGTGTCGCATTTGTACGGCTTCTCACCTGTGTGGACCCTTTCGTGGCGGGTCAGCTCGGACAAATGCCGGAAGGACTTATGGCACACCGAGCACTTGTACGGCCTATCGGGTGCGGCGGCCTCAAAAGCAGGCGGCGACGAGGCACTGATTGCCGCGCCGCCACCGGATGTCTCGCCGGTGGACGGCTGCTGGGGATTGGCCGCAGACGACGTTGGGGTGACGTTCCCGGATCCGGGACGGTACGTTTTTTCACAAATGGAACACTTCATCGGATTGTTGCCGTTGCCGTGGGAGTTGTGATGCTGCGCCAAAGACGTCAGCAAAGAGAAGCCCATTTTACACACGCCGCAAACAAACGGCTTCTGCTCCACTTGGACACACTGATGCTCCAGAAGGTCCGTGGCCTGGCTGAAGATCTTCATGCACTGCGTGCACTGGAAGGAGCGGTCTTGCGTCACCATGCATTGGTGTTCGTGCGGGTTGGCCAGGTGAGAGATATCGAGGCCGCACGCGCCGCACT
Source organism: Doryrhamphus excisus (assembly GCF_037039965.1). NCBI lineage: Eukaryota > Metazoa > Chordata > Actinopteri > Syngnathiformes > Syngnathidae > Doryrhamphus > Doryrhamphus excisus. The sequence continues at coordinate 28,823,462 of NC_136357.1, read as the reverse complement.
TGTGCACTCGTTCCGCCGCGATCTGCATGGAAGTCTGTTGCGATTGCACCACGTGTTGCTGCCCCAACTGCTGCTGCTGCTGCTGCAACGACGGATCCGGCTGAAGTACGACGCCGTAAACGGTGCACGCCAGAGTGTTGTCCGTCGTCTGGGGAAGCGTATGGACGACGGAAGGCGGCGCCACCGCATGCTGCTGTTGCTGCTGCTGCTGCTGCTGCTGCCACGCCTCGGTCATGCTTCCGCTTTACAACGCAAGGATTCAGACCCTGGGAAAAAGGTTTATAGTGCCGCACTGGAGCACACACTGATTAGGTTTGTGAAACTGCAAACTGGGTGACGGGGGTCGCTGCGGGATGAACGCGTCCTTGAAGATAAACATGAAACCTGGAGGGACACACATAACAATTGAATTGAATGGAGGTGAATTACTTATAATCATTATAATAGAAATCAAACTTATGTTAGTAATGACACAAGTATGGCAGCATAACATCACAAAATTATTTTTTTTCCATATATTTAAGCTGACATGTTGTGTTATTACGTTACATTTTACCCCTCCCCCTCTTTATAATAATATTTACGAAGCACCATATAACAAAACAGAGCTGGGCTCAGTCTATTTCCTGAACTGACCAGCACCTTATTGTAATGTTCATATTTATTACCCACTTCGCGTATAAATAAACACAATAAATTACAACGCTTTGTTTCACGCGACATTACTAAGCTTACAAAAGCTCACAAAAGCAACAAAATTGTAAAACCGAATGCGGAAAAAACACAGCAGTTTGTAGCTAGTATGTAGCTAATGGCTGGTTAGCTATAGCTAACAGCTAGTTATATCAAACAACTGCACCTCCTTCGCTGGTTTAGCGATTAAAACGATTATAATGTTCATTTGTTTGACAGTTTAATACTGGAAAAAAGTAACATAATTCATTGGCGTATAAAAAAAAGTGACAGATGCGGCAAGTCGAACGCTATCGTCGCTGTACGCAAGGCCAGATTGGCTGGTCTAACGTTAGATGCGAGCCTCCGTAGAGAACTGACCCCGAATCTCAACTAGGCCTCCGCCGAGCACCGAGCTACAGCCGAGCTTCTCACATATATTAAAAAAAGGTCATAATTTGAACAAAACCATTCGCTAAAACATACCGGGCTTGTTTAATGGTGTTCTCCGTTGCAGTCCTCGGACTGAAGCCGACGACATTCGGCGTTAATGGGGGTCGGAGGACCGGCGGCGGCGGGAGAAGGGATGCGGTAGAAACTAGACGCCATCCTCCCGCTGACGGACGAACACCGGAAACCGCCGAGCAGGGAGCTGTCGCCGCGGTGCCGGTGCCGCAAGAACCGCTCCACGCCGGGGGTGCGATACCGAGCACGGGGACATCCAACGAGCGGGGACTGGCGGCTCCGTTTTGTCGGAAGAGGAATCTAACAAAGACGACGAGGCGCTGGAAACATACGACACGTTTTACAACTAAACACTAGGGGGCGGTGTTTCGCCTGTTCGACCTTTCAAACTCAACAAACACAACTTACATTTGCTTAATAAAGGAGACATTTTAGAGGGCAAAAAAAACATAAAGATGTTTATTTACCCCCACCCATTCTCTCGGAGCAGTTGGCCAGCCATTGTGTGGTGCCCAGGGACCACGTCCAGGTCAACATGGGTCAGCATAGCATTCATTTGTGGGTCACCCTGGAGGTCATGATGAGGTTGAAGTGTCTTGCCCAATGACACAACATCACTTCCAGGGATGGACGAGGCGGGATTTGAACCATGGAACGGCCACTGTGCTGGGATATTTTTTGTAAATCAACAAACTTGGAGACGTTCTAAGAAGTTAGATATTTCAAGAAATAAATACGACGTATACAACGGTAACGTAGCTCATATTTCTCCTCTGTTGTTGAGAATATATATATACACATACATATATATACGCATACATATATATATATATATACACATACATATAGGTACATATATATATTTTATATATATATATCTATATCTATATATAGAGATCTATGCATAATTTTAAAAGAAATACATTTTCTATTTTATTTTCAAGAAATAAATACAACATATACAACGGTAACATAGGTCATATTTCTCATATTTAGAGAATTATATCATTTTATGAAATTATATAATAAATAAAAATAATTAAAAAAAATATATATATATATAACCAATTATACACAATGTTTTTGATCAGCAGGTAATTTTTTTATGTAAGCATTAATTTTAACTGTTTGAAGAGTTAACAAATCGGAAAATGGAAAAAAAATTACATTTAAATTTTATTCTATTAAAATGTCCTCACAATATTACAACGTTATTCTCATAAAATCTCGTAAAACTTTTTTTTTTTTTTTTTACTTAAAAAGTAATATAATTAGTGACCAGGAAAAGTAAGTATATAAAGTATATAGCTTTTTTGAAAGAGTTTACATATTTACTTTGTTTACATATTTTGCTCGATTTATTTTTTATTTAGCTCAAACAATCGCACGTCATAAAATAGAATTTTTTATGGAAAAGCGGTAAAAAATGAATGAATGATGCAAGTTTAAAAGTGACTATAGGGGTGTTATTTCATGTGTGGAGGGCTCTGCTAATGTTAAGTAGTAAACAGGACTTCTGTGATCTAACAAAACAAAATCAATATATATATTTATATATAAATAAGGAATCTTACTTTGTTGAAATTCACTTATCAACAACCAATTAAAGAGGGATTTGTGTAATGTCACGTAAACGGTTTCATGGAACAAATACTAGAATTCTAAATGTAGGTCAGTGCTTCTGACAGGGTTTTTTGGGCCTGACTGCACACTCATGTTCCTCGGCATCAGCAATAAATCAGAACTGCTTCATATTTCAAACATTTTATTATTTTCTCCACAGTAACTTGGAAACAACCTCATAAACCAAAGCGTAAGAAAGAGCATGCTCGGGCATGCAATGATGTCACAACATGATGATGCCACTGGGTGCCAAGTATAAAACATACAATAGTTGCTTTTCGTATTATTCATAAACTTCCAGTATTCTCTGAGAGTTAAAAGCTAGCATTTTATTTTATCGCCGCTCCCCACGTCTCACGTTTAGTCTTGTGTTACTCGACAAAACAGACGAAAGGGGAGCAAACCGACAGCAGATTGAGCTGAACAACCATGCGGAAAAATCTCATCCGGCCCGGCCCGTGAGACTGAACGTGTCTGGGAACGACACACAGCGAAACAGAAACCCCACGTTCCATTTTTTTTTTTTTTTTTTTTTTTTTTGAACGGCCCGACTAGGATACAGAGTCAAAACAGTGCATGCCATTCCTGGTTGAAGGGGCGAGTTTGTGAGGATGAGCGGACGTTACTTGGCTTCATCTTGGAACCGCCAATTTTGGTGAATTGAAGTGAATCAAAAAAGAGACACTCAAAGTGTCAAAGTGGAATAATAATAATCATAATAATAATAATCATAATGACACATACACATATTATAGTATAATTAGTGGTGGTAACATAACAGTCGTTACAGAGGCTATACAAAGGGACATTCTGAAATCTCTCTCAGCATGTCAGCGGATAAATAAGTCGCCATGCCGATGTGAGTCCGTGTGCAAAGGAGTGCCGACTTAAGCGTTTCTTTTCAAATTCAGGAAGTTCCTTGAGTATAAATTTCAATCTCAACATACAAAATGTTCTCGGATGAAAATGAAAATGGGGCCTACGTATGTTTGCACAGATCCAATGTCATGTAGGTGAGGTGACATCAAACAAGTGTACAACGCCATCACCGCCGACATGGAATCGAAAAAAAAATGGCGATGTTAAAGGGATAAGACGATGCATTTCGAATCGACGCCCCACGCAGCCTCATGCACAAGTGGTTTTTTTTTTTTTTTGGAGAAATGAAAGAAAAAAAATCATGGCGAGCCCTTTAAATGGATCTACTCTTGCAGCATAGTTCTGTACGTAGCGCATAGTGAGGACAGGGTGGGGGGGGGGTAAGAAACCGGTGAATGTGAGCGAGATAAGAAAGGTCGTACAGGAAGGAGTGTGAATTTCATGCTAGTGGTTAGCATGTTTTATAATCAGGAAACAAAAAAAAAAAAAGTCCAAAACTGCCTTTGCTAGTTTGTTTTAACAATGGACACCCATGCACGTGTCCGAACACGCCACGGTAGTCTAAAGCTACCACCTTTGCTCTCTTGTGAGTCGGTAACCTTTTCCATGTTTGGAAGCTAAAAAAAAAAAAAAAAAAAAAAAAAACGATTACGATGACGCAAAAACGTCACAGCTGGAACCGCCATCGGAGCCAGAATGTCCATCTCAGTAGGTTCGAATATAATATACAGCAGTTGATGACGCCTGTATAAGCTTAAATAAAGAAATGAATGAAAAGAATTGCTACTCCGATATTGAGTAAGATGACCATCACCACCAGGATGGAGCTGGAGCCCTGAGAGAACACAAAGAAGAAGAAAGGAGTCATTATCCGCGTATACATGGACCCAAATGGTCCAATTGCATTCGGTTTATTTTCAATGTAACCTTTGTATACACATCATTCCCAAAGAAAAGCGCCAATCCCAATGAACATATAATGGGATTTTTATCACTTGCTAGCATCTTATTAGCTAGCTTACATCACTTGTTTATAACGTCATCAGCGATGTACATGCTTTTATAGTTTTACATCAATAAAACAATTCCAAAATGTACATAAAATGGAATAAATTGAAGGTTCACTGAAGATGACTGTTCCCAAAGACACAATGTGGCGGCAAGATCGACCACCACGACACGTCTTCAGTCAATTTTAGGCATTATTTTCTGCATAAATCTATAAAAATCTGTTTTATGTTAACATTTTTAGCTTTCTGGAACAAATGAATTGGATTTACATAATTGAAAAATGTATTCGTTTAACATCAGTTTTGGTTTAGGAATGAATTATTCATCTTAACCAAGGTTCCACTGGATATTTTTTGTTATATTGTTTCATTGTTTATATTTTGTATATCGTTTACATATCCAGGGAATACGTTCTTATTTTGCACTATTGACTGGAAAAAGATATTTATAATTTAATATAATAAAATAGAATTAATTAATAGAATTAATCTGCTCCAGCTCTAACCAAAACATTCTCTAACCGAGTGCTTCTCAATTATTTTATATCATGCCCCCTAAATATTTTTAATATAATATAAAAATTAAATATTTTCTCCCCCACAGCAATCCTGACCAGAAAGCCAAAAATGCGGGGTCTTTTGTAACCTCTTGGATGCGTCGTTGCTGCCCCGCAGCTAGGAGACCCGAGTTCGATTCCACCCTCGGGCATCTCTCTGTGTGGAGTTTGCATGTTCTCCCCGTGCATGCGTGGGTTTTCTCCGGGTACTCCGGTTTCCTCCCACATTCCAAAAAAACATGCTAGGTTAATTAGCCACTCCAAATTGTCCATAGATATGAATGTGAGTGTGAATGGTTGTTTGTCTATATGTGCCCTGTGATTGGCTGGGCACCAGTCCAGGGTGTACCCCGCCTCTCTCTCGCCCCAAGACAGCTGGGATAGGCTCCAGCATCCTCTACGACCCTCGTGAGGAAAAGCGGTAGAAAATGAATGAATGAATGAATCTCTCGCTGTGGTTTGCTGGAGTCCCAAAATTTTAGAAATGGCTTAATAACCTTTTCCTGACTGATGGATCTCAATTAATTATTAATTATGCTTAGGTTTTGATTTTTTTTCTCCCTTAATCAGAAAAAGTTTCATTTAAAAACTGCATTTTTGGGGGGAATTGGACTTACTGAGTTTGGTTTGAGGGTGAGAAGCTCTCCTTCCTGCTCCAGGGCGATGGGCTGGGACTGAAGCGGTGGGGAGAGTGTGAGGTCCCGATGCAGCGGCCATTCCTCGAGCTCCGCCCCCACGCTCAAATTGTCCAGCATCTGCACGGAGTCCACGGATCCCTCTCTGACCGGCCTCAGACCCCCCCGGGATCGCAGCCGGTTGTTTTTGGGCGCCGGCGCTCCCTGAGCCGGCCCCTGGGACATGTGCGAGTCCAGACACTGAAGCCTCATATCGACGGTGTACTCATTCGTTCTCTCTTCGTCGCGCTCGGTGAGGCGCGAGTGGGCGGGGCTCCACCTGAGGGTGCTTTCCGCAGTCCAACCCTCGGTGACGCCATCTTGCCTTTGGTGGATTCCGGCATGCTCGCTAAGCTTGTGGTTGCAGGGATTGTGCTGTTTGACGTGGTTGAAGAAGGCATGCTCTCGCGGGTTGTAGCTAGAGGCAACGTGGTCCTTGGGGTTGTGATTGGACGAGATGTAATCCTGGGAGTTGTGATTGGCGGAAGCATGCTCAGACGTCTTGTGGTTGGACGTGTTGTGATTGGATGAAATGTGCACCTGCGGTTTGTAGTTGGAGGAGACGCGTTCGGAAGCTTTGTGGTTGCTGGAAGAATGATCCCGTGTTTTGTGATTGGATGACGCGTATTCCCTCGATTTGTGATTGGATGACGCGTGCTTGGATGACTTTTGGTTGGACGAAGAGTGCTCCCACGCTCTGTGGTCCCGGACCTTGTGATTGGAGATGGGTTTCTCGCGTAGCTTGTGGTTGGACAAAGGAACCGGGTCGTGGCCGTTTATCTGGACTTCCTGTTCTTCCAGTAAAGACGGCGTAGTGGAGCGGCTGCTGCCCCCCCGATCGGGGTACTGGTCATCCGCCCAGTTGTTTGCCTCGCCTTTCAGCATTCCCGTCCCTCGCGACTCCACCAGGACTTGGATTTCGCCTCCACCCTGATCGTCCACCGCGGTCTGTCTCATGAAGCAAGCGTTTTTGGGACGACGGCCACGCCTGGGCGGGCTGCGAGGCGGACACATGGGGACGTTGAGCACAGGGCTGAGATCGGGTGTTATTACAGGCGGCGTGGTGTCCGGAGTACACAGCTCCGGACTGTCTGTTCCCGTGGAGATGACCTCGTGGTCTTTGTCCTTGGCGTCTTGGTGCTGGGGCCGCTGACATTCGAGCCCTTGGAAAACAGTCGGACAATAACACCAATAAAGGGATCTGGCAGAATTCCACAGTCGGATTGCTAGCGTGTGTGTGTGTGTGTGTGTGTGTGTGTATGTGTGTGTGGTTGTGTGTGTATGCCAAGTAACAAGAAAAGCAGCAAAATTCCGTAAAGGGATTCATAATTACATCCAGTCAAATGTATTGTCCATTTTAAAAACTCATCAAACCAAAAGGTCTCCCTCACTCACGGTGCAACAAAAAAACAACACAGAACCCTAACACATGTGGAAGACATGATGCACAATACTGTTATATATATATATACTATATATATATAAATATATACATATCCTTGCTACATCGTGGTTCACAAAGTTGTACATGTTTTTTTTATGTGTTCTGCACCCTTGTGATGTATTAGAGTGATCGATCGGTGCAATTTTACATGTTTTTTTTTATGTGTTCTGCGCCCTTGTGATGTATTAGAGTGATCTATCGGTGCAATTTTACATGTTTTTTTTATGTGTTCTGCACCCTTGTGATGTATTAGAGTGATCTATCGGTGCAATTTTACATGTTTTTTTTTTATGTGTTCTGCGCCCTTGTGATGTATTAGAGTGATCTATCGGTGCAATTTTACATGTTTTTTTTTATGTGTTCTGCGCCCTTGTGATGTATTAGAGTAATCTATCGGTGCAATTTTACATGTTTTTTTTTATGTGTTCTGCACCCTTGTGATGTATTAGAGTGATCTATCGGTGCAATTTTACATGTTTTTTGTAATGTGTTCTGCACCCTTGTGATGTATTAGAGTGATCTATCGGTGCAATTTTACATGTTTTTTTATGTGTTCTGCACCCTTGTGATGTATTAGAGTGATCTATCGGTGCAATTCAAGTAAAGTAGGCGTAGACCACCCACCGTTTCCGTAGATGTGGAAGGAGGGTGAGAGCTCCTTGGCAGCTATCCGGGCCAGTCGACATTCCTCCATGGCCTTCTGCGCGACTCCCTCAGCAGCCTCCGCCTTTCCCCGAGCATGGCTCATTCTGATGAGGAACAATCCACTCATACACTGACAGGAAATGTACGTATATTTCAAAAGTACTACAGTAATATTGTATAGGCTAGATGTTTTCACTTTTGCAGGTTTTTTTTTTACTTTTTAAATAATCTTTGTAAATGTTCTTTTCATAATGACTTTATATTTAATCCTATAATAACCTTGTATAACCTAGTTTAGAATTTAATATTCAATTTACTTTAATTTCCTTATTTGATGTTGGTGTTCTGTTTTTAATAAATAATAAAAAAAAATATTAAATTTTCTTTTTGTAACATTATGACTTTATTCCCATAATACTAGAACTTTTCCCCAACCTAATTTTCTAGAAATTACAATTTGTTTGTTTTTCATAATATTATGTTTGTATTTATTTAGTTTTTCAACTTTATGCTACTAAAATAGCATTATTTCTCCTCATCATAATTATAATATTAATATTCTAAAAAAATGCTATTTTTTTTCTCATAATATTTTGATGTTATTATTATAAAATTACTGCTGTTTATCCCATTATGTTGTTGTTTTTTTATGACTTTATTCTCTTGACATCATAACTTTTTCCGCAACTTTTAGTAGTTGTTTTGTTTATCATTATGACGTCAACTTTATGCTACAACATAATTTTTCATAAAATTATGATTTTTTTGGGTTGCATTCCAGAAATTAGTGTAATTTTGTTTTGTTTGTTTTTCATAATATTATGTTTGTATTTATTTAGTTTTTCTTTAATGTTCCAACTCTATGCTACTAAAATGACATTATTTGTCCTCATAATAATTATGAGTTTATTCTAAAAAAAATGCTACTTTTTTCTCATAATATTTTGATGTTATTATTATCCCATTTTGTTGTTTTTCTACTTTGAATTATATTTTGACTTTATTCTCTTGACATCATAACTTTTTCCGCAACCTTTAGTAGTTGTTTTGTTTATCATTATGACTTCAACTTTATGCTACTAAAACATAATTTTTCATAAAATTATGATTGTTTTGGTTGCATTACACTTTTTTACCTATTAATATTTTTACCATATTTTTGTTAACTTACTAATTTTTTTCTGTTGTTTTCTTGTTAAATTCTTTTTTTAGACTCTGCAGTGGGCCAAAAAAAAAAATTTTGAAGTCAAAATGACCCCCTGAGCCACACTTTGGACACCCCTGCCTTGAATATTCATTAATGTCATGTATATAATTATTTCATGCATGGAAAAGTAGAGTTGTAAAACATTAAAAAATGAATATTTTTCAAACTCGTGGACTAATTGTAGCGTAACTACGGAGTCAACCATCACGGCATTCACACCCAACCCTACACCCTTTGGGAAAATCCTGGATTGATTACCTGGACATGGCAATCTCAGCTTTCTGCTTGGCAATTTCTGCAGCCTTCTCAGCAGCTTCCACCGCTCTGTCGACCTTCTCCCTGATCTTGCTGGCCCTCAGGGGAATCAGGTTTTTGCGCTTGCCGCTCACCAACATGTTCTGCTTGTACTTTCCCTCCTCCTTGGTGCCGTCTGGGAACGTGGTGCATCCGTACCCGTGTCTTTTGTTCCCTGCCCATTCGCCCGCGTAATGAAGACCATCCGAACGTCGACTCACCCCCCAGCCGGCCCTGTGGTCGCTACGCCACTCGCCGGCGTACATTTCCGTCACCGTTGCATCCACCGGGGCGCCCTGTTCGTTCTCGCTGGCATTGGAGTGGATGTCGGATGCGGCGGAGCTCACCGTACTCATGCCCGCCTCGCTGCAGAAGGAACTTTGCTTGCTGAGCTGACTGGCCAGGGAGCTTTTGGATTCGGAGCGTCGTAGTTTCAGGCCGCTGAGGATGGACTGTCGGAAGCGGCCTTTCCGCTTTCGCTGGCGTTCAGCTTCACTTGGAGCGGTCAGGGCGAAGCCACCTCGGCCCACCGGGCTGCCGGCCAACCCAGCCACCACTCCATCCGTTGGCGTGGTGGCGCTGCCATCCTCGAACACAGCCGGGGGGCCGTGGCTGTGCTCGGAACGGAGGGAGTTTATGGATGTTCGCAGGGGGAAGAGGATGACGGCCGCCATGCCGTATGGCACGCTCTGCCGCACACCGTACCCGTGACGCATCCCGCCCAGCCACTGGCCCTGGTAGGTTCCTGAAACACACACGGATAAACAGAGAGTCAGAAAGGTAGGAATTTCTTCAACTTTCATTCAAGAAAGAGGCGGGGCACACCCTGGACTGGTGGCCAGCCAATCACAGGGCACATATAGACAAACAACCATTCACACTCACATTCATACCTATGGACAATTTGGAGTGGCTAATTAACCTAGCATGTTTTTGGAATGTGGGAGGAAACCGGAGTACCCGGAGAAAACCCACGCATGCACGGGGAGAACATGCAAACTCCACACAGAGAGTGTGGAATCGAACTCGGGTCTCCTAGCTGTGAGGCCTGCACGCTAACCACTCATCCGCCGTGCAGCCTAATCACTTCTTACTCAACATAATTTTCCAAACATATTTATTTTGTTAGTTTCTCATATTAAGACAGTATTCTCGTAAAATCTGGAATTTTCCTGGGGTTGATTCGGAAAAATATCTGATACCGATATCAATCGATATCGCATTTTTATGCTGATATTGGGCCGATACTGATAATTATCGGACATACATGGGGTGCTGGAGTCTATCCAAGCCGTCTTCAAGCGAGAGGCGGGGTAGACCCTGGACTGGTGGCCAGCCAATCACAGGGCACATATAGTCAAACAACCATTCACACTCACATTCATACCTATGGACAATTTGGAGTGGCTAATTAACCTAGCATGTTTTTGGAATGTGGGAGGAAACCGTGCAGTCTTCTATTATTATTATTATTATTATTATTATATTACAAAGTAAATTTACATTTACTTCTTTGCTCCATTTTTGTTTAGTGTATATGTTGTGGTTCAGGCACATTTTCAATGTCTACTTTTGTATTTTTAGCGTTAATAGCATCCTATTTCTTAAGGCAAGCTTCTTCTATTGCTGCTTCACTGTGACACTTCCGCCTCGCTGCTGCCCCCTGCAGAGTGGAGGAAGTAATGTATGAACAGGCACTCAAAGTCTGTGGGCCAGATTCAGCCTAGAAATGTATCTTTAATTTATCTTATCTTTAATTTTTTTATTTTTAAATCTAATTAGGCGGAAAATTCAAGAGATTGGTTAAAATATGACAATTTTTTTTACAGTTTTTGAGAATATTTACAAAGTAGGAGGTTTGAGCCATCACCCACTTCTAAATGTACTGACATCCAAACCATGCAACAGGGCTTCATAGATGTATCCCAATTACATACATTGTTAGCTAACTCAAATTAACTCGTTTTCTTGTGTCATACTGCACAGAAAAGGGAAAAAAAATATGACTTCATGTTTCACATAAGGATTGCGAATGCCCCAAAAAGCGCAATTCCCCTTTAATAACTTTTTTGACATGCTTTTGGTCAAAATACCCCAAGGATGAATGTGTCATCCAAATGAGACAATGCTAGCACTACTGAGTCACATGTGTGGGCCCTTTAAGGGCAAGCAAGTGGACGAGTGAGGGAGGTAGCGGTGGCGTTGAAATAAACGTTTCACCCAGAAAAAAAAACCAACCAGGGTTTTATTTCTAGTAGGGAATCACCTGTGAGGTTAAAACAGGCGGCAGACTCCACTGGTCTGGAGCTCCAAGAGGAACGGTTTAGTAAAATCCATCCACATTGCCTCAATGTTCTGGTCATGTGACAATATAAGACAATCCAATATACTGTACAACACTGCAGGGTGCTCATTTAACTCGCTTGGTCCACTCCTGTGCACAACCGGGACTCAAAGAGCGCAAAAAGCCCGAGCTGTCAACTTGATGTCCAGCACGACTCTTAAAGCGTCAAGTCACGAGTGGAGAAATGACGGTTATCCTGATGATGTAACGTCATGTCTCATCAACGTTGTGTTATTACTGACGCAGAGCGGCCAGAATACTACATATAAATAACTTGTATTTCAATACTTTTTGACTAATAATAGACCAAAGTTAAACACGGAAAATTCATTCATGCCATGTCCTGGGATAGTCAATCCAGGGCAGGGGTGTCCAAACTTTTTCAACAGAGGGTCGCATACAAAAAACTCGAAGAATTCCGGGGACCACTTTGATATTTTTATATGTATATTTTTAATTTCGTAAAAAGCTATTTAAAAAAAATTCTTACCCTTTTTTCATTATTTTTTACTTTACATCAGGGGTCTCAAACACGGGGCCCGTTTGAGGCCCCCGCCTTGATATGAAAGTTTAATGTTTGATGCTGTATGGTATCATGTACCCAGAAAAAATTATTAAGTTTGATTCATGTTCATGTTAAAGGTTAAATAACTGTTAATAGTTATCCTCCCTATCCGTGTGGAAGTGGTAAGTTTTTGCTATTTAAGTTTAACGGAAATAACTTGAAGGCTACCGTTTAGGTATAAATGTGACTATAGTCGTGTTTTGTCATGTCTACAGGGCTCTAATAATGCTTAATGTTAATTTTAATCTGAAAAAAATCATTTGTCTACCCACCAACTATATGGTGGCCGAGTGTGGAATTGAACCCGGGTCTCCTAGCTGCGAGGCCTGCGCACTAACCACTCATCCACTGTGCAGCCCCCTCCTCCATCATGTAAATTATTGTAAAACTATAAAAACGTATTTTCTGTTAACGTTTTTGTCTTTCCTGAGCAGATGAATTGGATTTACATAACTTCTTGAGTATTTGGTTAAAGCCCGTTTTGGTTAGTGAATGAATTAATGACGCTAACCTGGGATTGAACTCCGGTCTCCTAGCTGTGAGGTCTAAATGTGCTAACAACTCAACCGCCATGCAGCCCTATCAAAGCCATTATTATTATTATTATTATTATTATTATTTAGACCACACACGCATCCATAGGAAAGATATTGTTGTGATATTCGGGTCTGTGAATGCACTTTTAGAATGAATATTTGTGAGTCAGTACATAGCATACATAACGTTCACGTGTTGGGGTCAGAATAAAGTTGTCAGACTCTGTAACGCTGTGTGGAGACATAAAACGCATGTGTTAATTATGCCCAAAAAAAATGTAATTAATTAAATAAATTAGTTTTTTTTTTACATTTTTGACAGCTCTAATAATAACTACTGCTAATTACTTTTTTACAGTCGTCACAGGGAAGAAACTCAACAGTATCAGTTCAGCTTTGCATGTCATTAAATTCATCGGCGGTAGTTCTCAGCCTCTTTCTTTCACTACAAGGTGACTTCTGATCCTGGATTAATAATACAACGCCTGTGACCTCATAGAAGGAAAAAGATATCAAATCAGCCGATTCTCAAAAATTGTGATTTAGGTCACATTACAGCGTATTTTTCTGGTACTACTGCAGCATGAATACCACTTTAAAGACATTGTTTATGCATTATTACCTTTCAGAGTTTGCTGGTGTGATCCCAAACCATTAACTCTGAAGTAACTCCTCGCAACACTGTCAAATCTCCTGTTAGGTTCATCTGAGTTGACCGTGTATTGTTGCATAACACGCAACACAACACAGTCACATAAATCCGACTGAGACTGAAAAAGCAGATCCGAGACTATGAAGACTGGACTGAAGCCGGTTTCTGCGGCTGCAAGCTAAATATAATGAAGCTATTGCTGTTTATTGGACTGTACGCGCCACAGCAAATGGGCACTAAAAGGCAACATGTTGCATTGATTGCTCACGGAGAGATGGAAGAACAAGGAGGGTCCGTGTCTTGTTTTCCCACAGGATCACTGTTGGGTTAGATCTGTATATAATTAGTATGTAGTATGTAATTGGGACACAGAAAGTGCCCCAATTAACAGTATACTGTTTCTTATATTCATTTTCAATTAGGCCACACAAACAGGAACTGATGCAAACAAATATGAAACCCATGCTAACATTACAAAAGAGCATAAAAATTATTTAAGACTACAGTCATCCTTTGCCTAGTCACACTTATATCACGTTTGTTTGTTTTTTTTTTAAATACATTAATGATTTTGTGGTTTAATACGGCCTATTATTTGTAAAACTGTTATGTTGTTTTTGCCTAAATTAAGCATTTCAAGCATAAACATGGATCATTTAGGAAAAATGGGAATATAAGGCATACAGACGATGCAATCAAAGACACGGGGAGAACATGCAAACTCCACACAGAGATGGCCGAGTGTGGAATTGAACTCGGGTCTCCTAGCTGCGAGGCCTGCACGCTAACCACCCGACCGCTGTGCATCATGTAAATTCATCATGTAAATTATTATTGAGCAGATGAATTGGATTTACATAATTTACCAAAGTATTTGGTTAAAGTCCGTTTTGGTTAGTGAATGAATTAATGACGCTAACCAAGGTTCTAGTATATGTACGGCATTCAATTATATTCTTATTTTTTATTTTTCCAACACTAATTTTCACATCAAAAGTCATATAAAAGTAGTGGTAAGCAGATATTGGTAACAAAAATATTTCTGTAATATTGCAATATCCAGCACCCCCCGCGACCCTGAATGTATTATTTCCTTTGCCACTAGTTCAAACATACTTTAAAAGTGAGTTTTTAAAGGGAGCTGTCTGTGGTGCTGAAGACAAGCAAGCATGTGAGAAAACAATCCTATCCAAGACCAGAAGATCGGGGCAGACGTGTTTTTCCCCGCAACCCGTACACAGCATCTAGTTTATTCATTCATTCATTTTCTAACGCTTTTCCTCATGGAGGGTGCTGGAGCCTATCCCAGCTGTCTTCGGGAGAGAGGCGGGGTACACCCTGGACTGGTGGCCAGCCAATCACAGGGCACATATAGACAAACAACCATTCACACTCACATTCATACCTATGGACAATTTGGAGTCGCTAATTAAGCTAGCACGGGGAGAACATGCAAACTCCATACAGAGATGGCCGAGTGTGGAATTGAACTCGGGTCTCCTAGCTGCGAGGCCACTTGGACGCTGTGCATCATGTAAATTCATCATGTAAATTATTATTGAGCAGTTGAATTGGATTTAGTACATCATTTACCAAAGTATTTGGTTAAAGTCCGTTTTGGTTAGTGAATGAATTAATGACGCTAACCAAGGTTCTAGTATATGTGCAGCATTCAATTATATTCTTATTTTTCCAACACTAATTTTCAAATCAAAAGTCATATAAAAAGTAGTGGTAAGCAGATATTGGTAACAAAAGTATTTTTGTAATATTGCAATATCCAGCACCCCCCGCGACCCTGAATGTATTATTTCCTTTGTTCTGTGTTTGATTCTGATTATAACCACTAGTTCAAGCATACTTTAAAAGTGAGTTTTTAAAGGGAGCTGTCTGTGGTGCTGAAGACAAGCAGGCATGTGAGAAAACGTTCCTATCCAAGACCAGAAGATCGGATCAGACCTGTAGCGTGACGCAGTGTTTTCCCCCGCAACCCGTACACAGCATCTAGTTTATTCATTCATTCATTTTCTACCGCTGTGCTGGAGCCTATCCCAGCTGTCTTCGGGAGAGAGGCGGGGTACACCCTGGACTGGTGGCCAGCCAATCACAGGGCACATATAGACAAACAACCATTCACACTCACATTCATATCTATGGACAATTTGGAGTCATTAAATAAACTAGCGATGGCAGAGAGTGGAATCGAACTAGGGTCCCCGAGCTGTGTGGCCTGCGCGCTAACCACTCGAGCACCGTGCCACCCCGCATCTAGTTTATGTTTTCTATTATCGGCTCTTTGTCTTCCCTCCACTTATTGAACTCCGACATCCGGGTCATCCGCACTTCATCCGTCATTAGGCGGCCTAAATTAAAAGTAAGCAGGGAAAAGACTTGAGGAGAGCTGCGCTCGGGTCTCTAGCGACACGCTGACCCGCCGTCTCCATGTTGCCATGGTGACTTTAGCACAGAGGGTGTGACGCTGAGCGGATGAGAGACGTGTTGTGATCTTGAAATGGTGTCTCACTTCCTGTGTTAGCCTTTTCTTTCTGATACTGTAGGTACAGATGTGACCCACATTCTGTGTCATTGAACTTGAAAGAAGAAAAAGTGTACTGGGAGTAGAAAATCATCTTTACCTCCATCGGAGTAGGTTTCGGTGCCGTATCCATCCTGCAGACCGTTGCTCCATGTCCCCTCGTAGCGGGCACCACTGGCCGTGCTCTCCAGCTGCCCGTAGCGGCCTTTAAACCCTTGCGTCCATTCCCCTCTGTACTCCCAGCGGCCCTTGCTCTCCACTCCGATACCGTGCCGTTTGCCCTGTGCCCAGGTGCCCTGGTAGCTGTTCCCGCTGGGCCATGTGTACACACCCAGGACCTCAAAGCCATGACTCCACGCCCCTGCGTACTCACCCTGACCCTGTGGCCCCGTGCAGACCCCTCTGCCGTGGGCTTTTCCCTGCTCCCACCCCCCGCAGTACGACCCCCCATCATCAAAGTCAAACCTGCCTCCAGTGGACATGCATGAAACAGGTTTAGGCAAATCCTTAGAATGTCAAGAAAAAGAGCAACAGAGGCCTAGTTTACTCAGAAGTAGCAAGTAGGGTGGAGGCCTTGCTTGGATCCGGTATCAGGGAGGCACAGGCCCCTAACTTCCTTGCTGCTCTGAATGTGAAATAGACTTTCTTGTTCGGAAGATTCGACAAGCTTCATCTACGACGTCGGAGCAATCGAAGCCTCAGCAATATGAATACGGCTCTTGAACAGGCTGCTTCCCATGGGCATGCAGGCTAACGGTGCTCCTCATCCTCGTCCCGTTCCTCCTCCTCCTCCACCCTCCACCTCCACGCAGTCGGGGAGCTTGTAACCCGTCGTATCAGTCCAGACAAGCCAGGGCTTGGCTTTTCCGGCTTTTCCCGGGGGGGCCCGCAGAGTAGTGGCAGGGGCAGCAATGGAGCTCGGTTAGCTACGACAGCATCCCAGCATCCTCGCTGCACCTGAACACGGGGCAAGGATGCGACCACGCAAGTACGTCATTCAGAAAAAAAAAAAAAAAAAAAGCCAAAAGACAGGAGAAGTTGAAAGGATTTCTCTATAGTGTCGTTTGGAAAAAAGACATTTAGGCGATGATCCGAGTCGTTACCACAAAGACTCCGAGGCTAAAGCAAAGTGTGATGATCTCCGATTTCCTTCCCCTCGCTCCACTCTGCTGTGATCCAAAGAGAAGGCTCTCCTTAAGGTGCCAAGAGAAGCAGAAAAAAAAACCTTCCTGTTCCGTTGCCTTCTATCCTCGTGCCCGCCTATACTAGGATTGTTGTCATATCCCACAATTCCATCAAATATCTGCCCTTCTTTTTTTTTTTTTTTTTATTTGGCCTCTCGCTATTTCTCCTATCTGCCGTCTCTCTAAAATCTACTCATTACAGGACTGTTCCACCCCAGCCAATACCCCTCCCCCACACACACGCACACACGCTCCTTCGCTCTTAAAGCGGTAGACACAGAAGGATGCTGCCAACAGCAGCATGGATGGAGCTCAGTGCGCTCTCCCTTTGGGAATACAGCCTGCTTTTCCTAATTATCCAGCCTCGTTTTACTCTCACGCTCCTCCTCTCGGACTCAAATCCAGATAGTCAGCAAACTGGTTTGTGAGGTCAGGGATCCTGTGCTGCTCGGCCCCACGGTGAGATGTTGTTTGAACTGGAAAACCAGAGATTCCATATTGGAAATGTGAGTGTGAATGGTTCTTATCAAACGTAGTTTTTTTTTTTAAATTGGTTGGTTTCCAGTACAGCTGCAACAATTCATCACCCTGGACTGGTGGCCAGCCAATCACAGGGCACATATAGACAAACAACCATTCACACTCACATTCATACCTATGGACAATTTGGAGTCGCTAATTAACCTAGCATGTTTTTGGAATGTGGGAGGAAACCGGAGAAAACCCATGCATGCACGGGGACAACATGCAAACTCCACACAGAGATGGCCAAGCGTGGAATTGAACTCGGGTCTCCTAGCTGTGAGGCCTGTGTGCTTCCAGTTAATCATTTTAACTTAAAAATGCAAATATCATCTGAATTTACGCTATTAAACGTTAATATTTTTGTATTTCCTTAGTCATCCATGAACGCAAACCTATTATTTTTGTCTTTAAAGTAAAAAAAAAAAAAAGATATTCACCGGTGAATGTGTTTTTATGTGGACATATACTAGAACCTTGGTTAGCGTCATTAATTCATTCACTAACCAAAACGGACTTTAACCAAATACTTGAGAAATTATGTAAATCCAATTCATCCACGCAATAATAATTTACATGATGCACGGTGGTCGAGTGGTTAGCGTGCAGGCCTCACAGCTAGGAGACCAGAGTTCAATTCCGCCCTCGGCCATCTCTGTATGGAGTTTGCATGTTCTCCCCATGCATGCGTGGGTTTTCTCCAGGTTTCCTCCCACATTCCAAAAACATGCTAGGTTAATTAGCGACTCCAAATTGTCCATGAGTGTGAATGGTTGTTTGTCTATATGTGCCCTGTGATTGGCTGGTGACCAGTCCAATGGCCACTGAAGGTTATCGCGTGATCAAGTGATTACTTGATTAATGGATACAACAAGCTTGAGATTAATCCACTGAGGAAATAATAGTTAGTTGCAGCCTTACCAGTTAATGCATAGTCTATTGGGTTGAGGTCAGGGCTTTGGGAAAGCCATTTATCCATTCCAGGCCAGTCACCATTGGGATTTGAAAATAAGAACAATTTTTCAGAAAATAGGGAGAAATTTAATAAGGGAAATTATGGCTTTTCCGTGATAATTTCTAGCACCCTGAGATTTTTTTAAAAATACATAAAATGATGCTTTCCAAAAACCAGTGTGTAATAATTGAACGGACATGGCTGGGTGTTGGTTGCTGCTCGACACCTGAGCGCAAGCTGACAAGGTCAAAGGTGAAGATAAACAACACAGTGCACAACACCTGTACTCATTAATGAGCTCTGGAAGGTTTTCTTTTCAGAAGTTCTGGGCTATACTCGAATGCATCACACAGCTGAGATGAAAAAATGTCAATTTTTTTTTTTGTTGTTGTGTCTTTTTTGTCTAGTAGAATGATTTGTCAAAGACAAAAAACAGATACAAAGACCCGTAAACACAGCAAATAAATATGCAGTGGAACCTTAGTTAGCGTCATTCATCTGTTCCACAAGGTCCAACTCAAACAAAAATGTACTCTAACCAAAAACATTTTTTTTCCATAAAAAATGTCAATCCAATTAATCCAGAGAGGCAGAAATGTTAACACAAAACATGTTGTTATACTTTATATGCAGAAAATGCAAATAACATGATGAATGAAAGGAGTAAATAAACATAAGGTTACTTTTAGGTACGATGTGGCAGCCAGACCAACATGGACGCCACCTTCCTGTTTAGCTATGTGTTATATCTTGAACTATTTTACGTTTACATGCTACCACTGTGCTAAAGTGGACATTTAGTGAGAAAAATACAGTTGCACCTCAGTTAGAATCCGCCTTGGTTAATGTTGAAAATTAAAAAAAACTCAACAATTTTGCCTTGGTTTGTGATCATTCTCCGTCAGTGCCTCATGCACATGACTGTTTTTTGGTAATAACAACACATGAGCCAAGGACTTGAGTAGGTCAATAGATGGGTTGTTGACAAAATCATAAAAGAGAGAACGGTATTTTAAAGATTGTTTAAGAATTGGAAGGTGGAAGGACTTTGGGGGCCAGTGGGTTCTCTGTTTAAGGCCTACTCTAAATGGAATATATTGGAGTGTAAAATGAAAATGTCCCCATAGGGATTTATAAAATGTTTTTGCGCCAGATGCCCTTCCTGACGCGATCCTGGCTAGGAATCAAACCCATGAAAGACAGAAGCGCTTATTATTACACCACCAGGGATTAGCAGTTTTAGTGCATGAAACACATTCCATCAGTGTTTTTTTTTTTTTTGCTTTAATTTAAAGTCGGTCTTACACATATTTGATGTAACGAAATTTTACAAAAATATTTTTGTTGCCAATATCTGCTTACCGCTACTTTTGTATGACTTTGGATTTGAAAATTAGTGTTGGAAAAATAAAAAATAAGAATAAAATTGAATGCTGCACGGCGGTCGAGTGGTTAGCGCGCAGACGTCACAGCAAGGAGACCAGGGTCAATTCCACCCTCGGCGTGGGTTTACTCCGGTTTCCTCCCACATTCCAAAAACATGCTAGGTTAATTAGCGACTCCAAATTGTCCATGAGTGTGAATGGTTGTTTGTCTATATGTGCCCTGTGATTGGCTGGCCACCAGTCCAGCGTGTACCCCGCCTCTCGCCCGAAGACCACTTGGATAGGCTCCAGCACCCTCGTGAGGAAAAGCAGTAGAAAATGAATGAATGTTGGAAAAAATAAAAAATAAGAATATAATTGAATGCACGGGCATCCTTCCATTTTCTATGTGGCTTATCCTCACTGGTGGGTAGTGGGTATGCTGGAGCCTATCCCAGCTGTCTTCGGGTGAGAAGCGGGGTACACCCTGGACTGGTGGCCAGCCAATCACAGGGCACATATAGACAAACAACCATTCACACTCACATTCATACCTATGGACAATATAATTTATAATGTATGTGATGTTGATACATCTTTAACAAATTTGACATCCCTTAAGTAGGTGGTGCATCACAAACCCATGTGAACATTAAAAAGTAGCACACAACGAGTTAGCGTTGAATATTTAGCTAATACTGACCCTTGTAAAAGGGCCTAAAATGGACAGTCAGGCACTAGAAGCGCAGCCCGGTACGATGACTCATTATTTTACTTACATCATTTTGTCAGGTGGGTGTGCGCTCTGTTTGCCTGAGGAGGACATCCCACCAGGATGCACCACAGGAGGATGCCAAGTCAACCGTATTCTTCCGTAAGATGCTTTGGCTGAAGTTCAGCACACAGTTTGGACCGTTTTGGCCTGGAAGCAAACATTTTAATATACTACTGTATTTTGGTAGCCTGTCATTTCTTGCAAGCACTAGGTGGAACTGTGGGTCATTCAGGAAAGTGGCAAGGGGATCTCTGCGAGGCAAGGACTTCATCAGTTGACAGAGTTCCCCAATTTTAAAAATACATCTCGTTTTTTTACACACCCACACTTAAACACATCCAAAACATCAAACCACATTGCAAAAATTCAGACTTTTCTCTCAATGTATTGTCCCGTCTTAAAGGAGCCCTATAATGCTTTTTCCACTTTTCTGACCTATAAATGTAGTTAAAATGCGGTATTCTCGTGTTAAACGATACCACAGTTTCAGATAATGAAACTGTAAACCCTAAAAAAGTAGTTTAGATGGCTCAAAATGCTCAGTTTCAGAGGGCGTTATAAAACTGGAAGTTTGTGATGTCACAGAGGACGGGCTTCCGTATATGGGCGTGTGCTGTAGGCGAGATGTGCTCTTTGTGTCACCTTCATTTTGTTGTTTCTGTTTCTGCTTCCTAACGACGCCATCATCAGCCACAAGCGGTTGCAGTTCCAGATTCCCTACTAGCAAAAGAAAAATATTTTAATCTGTCACCGGCATTTCACACTGGATTGTTTTGTGAACATGGGCCAGTATGCAATCCAGAGTTGTTGTTTTTTTAACACTGGTAGTCCCACAAGAAATGTACGATGACTACATTACATGTTAACGATGCAGTAGAAATCCTAATGCTAAAATGCTAAAGCTACTTAACACAGAGACGTGTTGAAGTAACCTTCTTGAGAAACTTGGGACTGTCCAATCGGATCGAATTCAGGCTACAACACATATGGCATAAAAGCGAACATTTTAAAAAGATAAATGGCTGTTTATCAATTCGTATGAAGTGGGGTTTGCAGCTAGCCGTACAACAATGAAAGTCCGGAGGCGGGCTGTGGGTGGAATAAATTAAAACAGGCCGTTTACGGGAAGCACAAAATCCAAAGAAATACAGCTGGAATAGGTGTAGATTCTGGAAGATCTAGAAAGCTTTGTGCTGGTTATCATGTGTAGCTGCTCGATGGGTCCACAACTCAATAAATAAAAGGGACGACTTGGAGCCAATTAGTTTTGTTTCATAACATTTGAAGAAGTTTCAAATGACTGGCCTACTGCTTCAAACTTTAGCAGTAATGCTCTACAAGAGCATTAGAGTCGCGGAGTATGCTGGAGCCTATCCCAGCTGACTTTGGGCGAGAGGCAGGGTACACCCTGGGCTGGTCACCTGGTTGGAGAGGAAAACTTGAAGCATTTCAGCCCTCGGTGACACAGGTTTGACACATGCCCTTGATGGATACTGTATATGGAGATATTTTAGAATGAATGAGGGGCAGTTGAGTAACTTCTTAATGAATAATTATATTTAATAAAAAAAAAGGATATCCTTAAGACATTGGAAAGAAAGGGGTTCTTGCACCCTTACCACATAACAGTACTTAGCGTCACTGAAGGTAGTAGTGCTATGAAAGCTGTGAAAAATCACCTGGTCTTTGTCGTCCTCTAGTGGGCTTGTAGTGTACCTACAATCTTCAGTGGCAGGTTTCTCCCAGTTGACGTCACAGTCCTCAGAACCATGCGGAGGGCTCCTTCTAATTTCCATGAGCAGAGAAATAAACTGTGCTTGATTTATTTTGGGTATGTCTCTCAGGTGGAGCACACTTCTGGTCCTAATAGATTAACAAAAACAATTATTGTGAAATCATTACAGTACATTGCATTCCAAATGTTGTACAGCAAGAAACAAAACATGGCATCAGGAGCAACTTTGGGTTCAGTACCTTTCTCAAGGATACTTCAACAAGGTCATCATGGCGACTGAGGACTTGCAGAGTTGGTCGACCTAAGAATTAAAAGGGTTCCACTGTGGAGCACGGACAGAATCTTCACATTATAGGAGACAATTTGTCATTTGTCTCCTATTTGTCATGTCAAAGGTCACTGATGTTTGAAGTTCAGGGTCAAAAATGGATGATTTGTGGGCATTTTATTCATATTTTGGGCTGCGTCAACCCATACTCTGATCATGGTATACAAACAAAGTATTTGTAAAACACTACAGAAACTGTTATTACAGGTCAGAAAGGGAGGCGGCGTGGATTGAAGAGGGCGAGTGGTTCAGGTGAGGATGTCATGGGCTTGCTGCTCCACCAGCATGGCCATGTTCTTAACATCTCCGCACCAGAAGTCTAAACGCTCCTTCATACCTTTGATCTGAAATAGGGAGCAACATGTGAGGGTCAGACCGGCCATCAGAGTGGAATTCCGACAGCTTCAACTTCATTATCAAACAATACATTGAGGCTAGGCATGATGAGCTAGCTCTCGCTGTTCAGTCTCGTTTACCGAAGTGATGTCATCAGGTTGACACCTCCCAGCGAAGGCAGAGTAAAACACGTAAAACACTTCATCAACAAGGTCTAGTGTGTTTTTCACCAAAAATAGTTGTTTTCTTTACCCAAAGAGGAAGGTTTTGTGCCTCTGACAAAGTGTGTCCGATAATGAGTGTGCCTCCGTGGGTAGGCGCCTACTCTTTTGGGGTTAATACACGGTAAGTCAGGGGTCCCCAGCCAGCTCTCCAAAGTGTTTATTAATTCATTATCAACTCCTATAATCACTAAACTAGAAAGTGTCGGTCAAAGTAGTCATGAAGTGGTCTGAGATTGCGACCAATCACAGCACAGTGGGCGTGCACAGAGACGGGCCATGTTTGGAATGAGTTAAAAACAGACCGTTTTGGCAGGAAGCACAAATCCAAGGAAATACAGATGGAATAGGTGCTGATACCGGAAGATCTAGAAAGTTTTCTGTGCGGGTTATTGTGTGTAGCTGCTCTATAGAAGTCCACAACTTACAAAGGGTTGAAAAATTAGCACATTAGGTCACTTTTAAGGCTTAAAAGTCCATGTTGTACAAGTTCTCCATTTTTTTTCTCCATCGCTCAAATCTCACAGTAATGAATGTAAATCCTCTGTTTAGCACGCCGCTATCTTTGTTTACCTGAGTGAGTCACGTCTGGAGAGGAGACTGAACAGCGAGAGCTAGCTTGGCAGGCTTTGGCCATGAACTATAAATGTGATTTTTGCAAATGTATAGCTTTGAAAAATGTAACAAAGTACAACATAATCATGTCAGGGACCCTTTAAATTAAGGTGGGTGGTAGTTTTTTTGGCGACACCTTGTGGCCGCAAATACTGAGTCGAGCTTGTGATGCAGTTGGGCGCACAAACTGAATGACACAGTCTACTGGACACTTTCAGGCACGAAATACGCTTGTGCCTTGGAGACTGGGTACCTGTAAGTAATGTGCAACTATAACGACAAGATACCTTTATGGAGAAATCTGGTATTTTAGACAGCAGTGTTGTTTAATTAGTACACTAATTACGTCTAGCTTGGAGATTGCTATGTCGGCCACTGACTAACTGCAGATGCACGTATGATTTCCAGTCTCTTTTCAAATCCTTTATGAATACAAAAATAAAGTTTTGGTGTTAAAGTGTGGTTGTTTGATGCGTCATGTCCCGTACTGTCTATTTCGAGAACAGTGACATTTATTAAACATTTTATTGTATTACAAAAATATGAGTTATACATAAGTGCATATGTAAAATCTCTTTTGGGGGCAACGCAAGTCTCACCTGCTGCAGGTCGAGGACTCTCGGCTGCACCCAGGTCATCTGCACCTTCTGGTCCACCTCATCAATGTTACCTTTAATTAGGCCAACTGACAGAGCCTTCATCACAAGCAGCTCCACCTGCACGGGTATCGTACACAGCAAACATCACTGAGACAAAGTAAACAAACACTCGGGAGATCAGCGTCTCATTATTCAACTCCCAGTGGATTGTTGTGCTTGATAAAAAGGATTTTCCAGACATTGTCCAAGTATTGATAGGATATTCAATATTCTACCTCGTTTACAGGGATTTTGGCACTCTGAGCTATTTCAGTGAAGGTCAGTTGTCGATGGTTTGCAGGACGTGTGAAGGTCATCTGTAAGTACAAAAAAGAAGCGTCAGAGGTTTACATTCACTCGTCATGGGCATGAATTGATTGATTTGGGGATTTTAATTATTTAGTTGAATATTTCTGAACCTCGACTAGGCACCTTTTGTTGCTATCTTGTATAATTCTAGCTGGATAGTTGAGCATTCTTCTCGGCATAGATCATTGAAACCTGGCACAGACCCTTTCAAGTATTGTCCACAAACATTCAGTTTGGGCTTGAGGGTGTTTTGTTATGCCTCTTGCCATTTATTGATGTATAGTCAGTCAAATAACTCAATCTTAAGAATCTAATCTTAAGAAGGCATGTGGGCGGTTAAGGCTAAAGCCAATGATTTCAGAGCAGAAGCTTTTTTCCAAAGTTGGCACCCCCTCAATCCACGGTGATGTTAAAACTGGCTTCACCGTGGACGAAGATGCTTAAGTCGTTTGTGGTTCCTGAATATCCTAACCAATTTTCTTTCATCCGACGGTGAAAGTCTGGGTCGTCTTCCGGACCTTGGCAAAGTGGCGACACGTCCAAATAACCTGCACTTGAGTACAACTGTTGGAACAGGTAACTCTCCACTTCAACAAAAGGGACCTTTGAAAATGCACCTTACCTCCATCACACACAGGAGCTGGATCTTCTGCATCAGTTTGGCTTCATGTGCTGCAAGGTCCGGCTAGAATCAAAAGGTGGGATTAAACTTTAGGCACCCAAGTGAATAATAAATGAAAATGTGAGTTTAACAATAAACTCTCTATTAGATATTTCAATATTTCAATATTAGAGATTAGCATCTCTCTGGACATGGATTTGTGTCACCTGTTGGCCCCATGCAGATTTGAAGCCCTGGAATTTTTCAACGTTGCCTCCGTTGAACGCGTACAGTGTATCAATGAGCCACTGTTTGTCCGTGTTCCTCAGGGACTCCAGCACAGGGTGCATCAACTGCAACGAGCGCCACCACAGAGTCAATGCCGCGGCGCTTTGTTAAAAACACCACAACGTGAGGAACAGTTTCAAGAGAGCATCTGACCAGTTCGCCAAAGTTGTAGACGCCTTCCCCCAACAGACCAGCCAGTCCTAATGTGAAGGCTCTTTCCTGCTTCTCCGTCTCTGAGAACAACAACACCGACGGTTATTTTACGAGACAGACACATTTTTACTCTCTTCAATGCAGCATGAGCTAACCTGGAAGGTCTTTGATGTCGACACATCCAAGGTATCGCAGGGCATCCTTGTAGTAGGCGGCGTGGTTCCCAATGATGCGATAATATCTGCTCGAAAGGTCATAAAACCTGCCGTGCACTGATGTAACGCCAGGCAAATTATTCAACATTTCCTCAACTTCCTCAATGAGTTTCTAGAAGAGAAGAAAAAGACAATGAAATGTGGACATTTTCAACATGATAATTGGATTAAACGACATTAAATATGACATGTCTGTCTTGAACTATCCCGGGGTAATCTTGACACACATTGAAACCAGAATCTGTGATATTTTGAAGAAGTTACGGGTTGCAAAACTGACATTTAAAAAAGTGTGTTTCCAGTAAAAGGGGAGGTTATACAGCCATTGCGAGGTTTCCCATACATTTGTGGCTTTCTGGACGGATTTACATTATTTCTTGTGGGAAAATTTGATATTTTTAGAGTTGGAACTTCTGGAACAGATGAATGTGCCAACCAATATTCCACTATATTATTCAGTATGAATAAACCATTTATCCCGTCATACCTTTGTTGCCGGAAGATCTGAGATCTCAAGTTTGAGACTGCCAATGGATGTCTTGCAGAGAATGACAGCTTCTTCGCTGCTTTTCACCTGCACCACATCGTGATATTTTGAGAAATGTTGTCATTTGTATAACAAAAGCTGATAAAGTGTGCAACAGGTAACCCACTTTTTCCTTGGTCTTCTCAAGAAAAGTGATGGCATCTTTGGGATCTAAAAAACATTATAAACATTTTACGCAATAGATTAAGTAATTCTGGGGAAAATCTTTTTTTCATCACACTGGCCTTACCTGGCATCTGTCTGGCAACATAGAGGATGATCTCCATGAGGGACAGTGGGTTGATTCTACATAGGGGCAAAGAACAACACATTAGAGGCAAGCTGAGAGACGTAAATAAATAAAGACAGCGCAAGCGCAGTGTCATAAAAATATGATGTAGGTAGATGGTTAGTGGCGTGGCTTGAGGACCTGTGTTCGAAGTCACTGAGGAAGTTTTCATAAAGCTGGAAGAAAAAAATAGAAAGTACAATTTTAATTGGTTATCCATCCTCACTAAGTATTTGGGAAAATACTTACAAAATATATATTAACACATTTCTACTCCGCAACATGTCTTCATTTCATATAACACATCTGATACCAACTAGTAATAAGAGCTGCACACATTAATAGAACCATGGTACACACCTCCATGATGACACAGGAAAAAAAAAGCCATTACCAAAAAATGGCTTAATCCAAGACCCCCGGTACTGGAGGACTGGCTTTGTGTGATGAACACAATACATGACATGGAACTATTGACACATAGATTGAGGACTGAAGAAGAAATGGACACTCTTCACTGACAAAAATCAAGGAAATGACTCAAATTGCACCATGACAGGGAATGTGGGATAGCCAAATTGTGTGCTATGTATGTCCAGTGCACCCTTTTTGTTTTGAGTGTTTGTATTGCTGTTGACGTTTTGTTTAAAATAAATACATATAAATAAAGTATTTAAAAAAAATCATTTACATACATCAACATTGTTAAAATGAAAATGCTAAATACTAAGTCGTGGTGGTATTGTCATTTAAAATTGCTTACAGTATGTGTTACTTTAGTGCGTTTACCTGTATAAGGCCATCTCCTGTTTTGAAGCAGGGGTCTTTAACGAAGTCTGTCAATTTCAGTGTCAGCTGATGCCACAGCCTGTCAAATTATATACATTATATATTATTTATATACATTTATACAGACACACTTGATAGCAAAACATGGCCGTAGCATCCTTCACCTCAAACTAACTACATCGATGTAGTCATTACAATTTCGCGAAGCTGCAACAACCGGTAGCAAACTTGGTAACCAGTCAACTTTTAATGTTTACGGCTCTAAAACACACAAATGACGTTATTTTAAGCGTAAAAGGTGTTTTAGTCTATAAAGTCAGCATAATGTGCTCGTACACTTCGGCTAATGCTAGCTCTGCCCATGACTCAGCGAGCATTTCCATTCAATGAGCTAGCTAATGCTAACACGCTAGCAGCTAATTTAGATGGCGAGATTTTACCTTTTGTTGTACAAGTCCTCCAAAGTGTGCCACTCCGTCGCCATCTCCGGCGTGGAGCTGTTGCTCTGCTGTTGTTTGAGGTACCCGGTGACATCTTTCATTGTCGCGACAAAATACAATTGAATTCAACTCCTGTTGACAATAGGTGGAAGGTTTTCTTCGGCTAACGCCAAGTAGCCTCTGCTTGTGTTTGTTGGGCTGCTGTGGGTGCCGCTAAGATTTATGGGAAATAAAAGCGCAACCAATTTAGCTTGTCAGTTATACAACATAGGCGGGCCACTTCTATCTATATCATGTTCTAAACATGTTTATCACAAATATACTCATTGAATCACCACGCGCTACCTTACGATGAAAGTGTATAACTGTTAATTTAAAAAGATAAATAATGTTACCGTACCTTAGTATCTTAATTACGGTAGTTTTGCTACGTCACACGGTGAACTTCCGGCACTGGACGACTTATCCGACACGTTTCGTTTAATACCTAATATTTTTAGTGTATGTAAACACTATTTTTTGAAATCTTAAATAATTTAAAAAACATATACTTTGTATAATAATATTTAATTTTATTTTAATGTTCCTTCTGGATGCGGAACCATTGATGTGTGCTATTGCTTTTTCATTGCATTGTGCTTTCTCGGCTACCGTACTTCCAATACTCAACGGTTTAGTTATAATAGCCAAATAGTTATAATAGTTATAATAATTTAGTTATAATAATAGTCAAATACCTTACTTACTATATCAAGGCAATTCATTTATTGCGGTGACATTTTTCTTGATTTTTTATGTTTTTGTATTATTCGCGATGTGAAATAAAGTTTTTAGGGGAAAAAAACACAAATAGCGTTGTGTGTAGTGTTTATATGTTAGCTTAAAACGTCGGTGTCACATAATGAAGAAATAACTCTAGTTTCACGTAGTCTGCGGCCATATATTTGACATGGCTACTTTATGGGGCTCTAAAGTATACTTGTATCGCTGTGTTTTGTCGAGAATAAGTAGGACGGTCCCTGCAAGAGGTTAGTGTACGGCTGATGTTAATACTACAGAGAGATACTGTACTAAAGAACAAATGACATGTTTTTACAGGCCTTGTTCAAAAGAGTTTGTGTCCGTGTCAAGCTGAAAAATCTTTGTGTAGGTATGTAAAATTTGTGTTTACCAAAAATATGTCCCACACTATTTGTAATCCAATGAATGTATTTTGGGTAAACAAGTTATGTAGATTTTGTATAATGTTTCCTCCGGGTACTCCGGTTTCCTCCCACATTCCAAAAACATTCATTCATTTTCTACCGCTTTTCCTCATGAGGGTCACAGGGGGGTGCTGGAGCCTATCCCAGCTGTCTTCGGGCGAGAGGCGGGGTACACCCTGGACTGGTGGCCAGCCAATCACAGGGCACATATAGACAAACAACCATTCACACTCACATTCATACCTATGGACAATTTGGAGTAAATGCTATAAGAATACAGTAAAAATATTATGGGAATAAAGTCATAATTATGAGTAAAAAAACAGCAGAAATGAATATCAAATATTAAAAGGGATCTATTATGCTCATTCATGGCCCATTGTATTGCGTCGTGGACTCCTATAGAGCAGCTACACACAATAACCCGCACAGGAAGCTTTCTAGATCTTCCGGTATCTGCACCTATTCCAGCTGTATCACGAGGGTCGCGGGGCTGCTGGAGCCTATCCCAGCTATCTTCGAGCTAGCCAATCACAGGGCACATATAGGCAAACAACCATTCACACTCACATTCATACCTATGGACAATTTGGAGTCGCTAATAAACCTAGCATGTTTTTGGAATGTGGGAGAAAACCGGAGTACCCGGAGAAAACCCACATGCAAACTCCACACAGAGATGACCGAGGGTGGAATTGAACCCTGGTCTCCTGGTGCTAACCACTCGATCGCCGTGCAGCCCTTCCAAAAACATGCTAGGCTAATTAGCGACTCCAAATTGTCCATAGGTATGAATGTGTCACACGCTAATCATTTTTAATCAAAGATTCCTCTTTTTGCATTTTCCCAGACAACCAAGCTATCCAAGCTGGTGGAATGTTGCCAAGAGGCCTTTCTCCCACGGTGGTGGGGCAGTCGTGGAGCAGCAGACCTTGGATAGCATCGCCAAGAACATCCGAGAGCATCAGTACAAGAGAGTGGTTGTAATGGCCGGGGCAGGGATCAGCACACCCAGTGGCATCCCGGATTTCAGGTTGATATTTGTGTTTCTTTTTGTGTGTTTACACATTCCAAACTTCCGGTGTATTCTTGGATTTGATGTGTGCTCTTTTATTTTTGTTGCAGGTCACCTGGTAGTGGCCTCTATGACAACCTGCAGCAGTATAATCTGCCTTACGCCGAGGCTATTTTTGAAATTAACTTTTTTCACCACAATCCCAAACCATTCTTTGCTCTGGCCAAAGAGTTATATCCCGGGAATTACCTTCCTAATTCTGCACACTACTTTGTGCGGCTCCTTCATGAGAAGGGTCTGCTTCTCAGGATGTACACGCAGAATATCGACGGCTTGGAAAGATGTATGGATTTGTGTCTTTTTTTTTGTCTTTAGCTAGGGCTGCACGGCGGATGAGTGGTTAGTGCGCTGAGCTGTGTTAAATTCCACTCTCGGCCATCTCTGTTTACGTGTTCTCTCCGTGCATGTGTGGGTTTTCTCCGGGTACTCCGGTTTCCTCCCACATTACAAAAACATGCTAGGTTAATTAGCGACTCCAAATTGTCCATAGGTATGAATGTGAGTGTGAATGGTTGTTTGTCTATATGTGCCCTGTGATTGGCTGGTCACCAGTCCAGGGTGTACCCCGCCTCTCTCTCGCCCCAAGACAGCTGGGATAGGCTCCAGCACCCCCACGACCCTCGTGAGGAAAAACGGTAAAAAATGAATGAATGTATACTTTGAGTGGTTAGTACAAAGGCCTCACAGCTAGGAGACCAGGGTTCAATTCCACCGTCGGCCATCTCTGTGTGGAGTTTGCATGTTCTCCCCGTGCATGCGTGGATTTTCTCCAGGTATTCCGGTTTCCTCCCACATTCTGGGAAAGTCTATTCCAGAGTGCTAGAGAGAAGGATACAACCTTGTCTTAAAGGAGACCTATTATGCTTTTTCTACTTTTCTGACCTATAAATGTCGTTAAAATGTTATATTTTCATGTTAAACGATGCCGTAATTTCAGATAAAGTGGTTTGCGCATTCGGAAGTGAGCCCTTAAAGAACTCTGGGATGGATCAAAACACTCGGTTTCAGAAGGCGTGGTAAAACTGACCTTTTGTGATGTCACAGAGGAGCTGACTTCCTTATTTGGGTGTGGCTATAAGCCAGATAAGCACTCTTCCTCCACCGCATGGAGAATGGAGTTGATAATACGTAGAAATCTTTGTTTGGGCAGTCGTTTCTGTGGAATGATAGAATAATTGGGTGAGAATTTGAGTTAAAAAGTGGAATCGTACAAAAAGTGGGGCGTTTGAAAACCGAGGTTTGACTGTATTTGTGTTCTAAAGAAAGGATTATGTTACATGTGGCTGCTTTCTCAATCAGTGGCAGGGATTCCGCCTGGGTCGCTCGTGGAGGCCCACGGGACGTTTGCCAGCGCTACCTGCACTGTTTGCAGACGTAAATACGACGGAGAAGAACTACGAGTGAGTTGTTTTGCTGAAGTCATACTATTTTGTTCCTTTTACGAGAGAAAACATTCACGGTATTCTTTCTCACTAGCCGGACTTGATGATCGGAGTGATTCCTAAATGTCCGACTTGTAAGGGCGTCGTCAAGCCAGACATCGTCTTTTTTGGGGAGGAGCTTCCACGTCACTTCTTCAAGTACCTCACAGACTTTCCACTCGCAGATCTCCTCATCGTCATGGGCACGTCACTGGAAGTGAGATGGATTCAAACCTCAACATGAATCCGCCATTTGTTTTGATTTAATATGCCACAGGATCACTGCAGGGACAAAAGAGATGGAGCATACAGCAAGCTCAAGTTATTTCCTTTAAACTTAAATAGCCAAAAACTTACCACTTCCACACAGATAGGGAGGATAACTATTAACAGTTATTTAACCTTTAACATGAACATGAATCAAACGTAATATTTTTTTCTGGGTACATGATACCATACAGCATCCATATCAAACTTGCGTGGGCCGCACTAACATTAAACTTATCAAGGCGGGGGCCTCAAACTTGTGTCCTGCGGGCCATATTTGGCCCGCGTGTTTGAGACCCCTCTTCTAAACTTAAGTGTATCAAACAGAGTGACGAAAAAGGACAAATGAAGAAGTCAAATAATATGTACCACTTCCACACGGAATGGGAGGAGAGCTTTTTTTCATGCTATCGTGTCGGACATGCCGTAGCTAACTCAATTTCGTATCTCAGGCAGTGATTCTTTATGATTTAATAATAACGCTGTGTATGGTATAATGACAGATTTTTGTACGTTATGCAGATGTACTGTATGTAAAGAATTGAATAACATCCTGTTCCACTCTGAAGGTGGAGCCCTTTGCCAGTCTCGCTGGAGCTGTGCGCGGATCTGTTCCCCGACTCCTCATCAACAGGGACCTCGTGGGACCGTTTGCATCGAGGAACCGTCGCCGCTGTGACGCTGCGCTGCTGGGCAACGTAGTGGGCGGCGTACAAACTTTGGTCGATGCCGTCGGTTGGACTCAGGAGCTGGATGCTCTCATGGCAAGTGCCGTTAAGAAAGTGAGTTTCCGTGGATTCTTACTGTTTTTTTCATAAGTCATTTCTTAAGAAAATCATACTCAGCGTATAATATCACTAAATAGTACAGTCACTCCTTGTTTATCGTGGTCAATTGGTTCCAGACCTGACCTGTAGAGCATAGATAACATATTTACAACCTTTGGAAATATGTTTTTTTTAAACACTATTAGAGCACTCTAGACCTGAAATAGCACACCTATAGTCCCATTTACACTATGAAACGTACACAGCAATTTACATACATTTGATGTTTTTTTTTAAATTCATTTGCAGACTGAAACAAAGGCTACAGAAGAATGACGGCTCTCCCAGCGCATCTTCAGCACATCTTGGGAAAAAAAATAGTGAAAGGTGGACCACTTTTGCATTAAATTCACTTTCTGTACACAACAAATGTGAACTCAAACATGAGGTTTCATAAAGGTTAGAGCATGGGTCTGAAACTCGTGGCCCCGCTAGTTTGAGGCCCCCACCTTGATACCAAAGTTTAATGTTGAAATGACAGCTTAAAGCTGTGTGCACACCGGACACAATAAACATGATTTTGCCCCGCCCATACTGTTACCCTACCCTGTTACCCCGCCCTAACTTGCTAATTGGGTCAAATTATTAAGTTTCATTAATGTTCATGTTAAAGGTTAAATAACTGTTAATACTGAGACACATGCTAACTCGCAAACTCGAGAGCTGGCGACCTAAACGGTAGCCTTCAAGTTATTTCCTTTAAACTTAAATAGCCAAAAACTTACCACTTCCACACGGATAGGGAGGGTAACTATTAACAGTTATTTAACCTTTAACATGAACATGAATCAAACGTAATAATTTTTTCTGGGTACATGATACCATACAGCATCCATATCAAACTTGCGCGGGCCGCACTAACATTAAATTTACAGCGGGGGCCTCAAACTAGTGTCTTGCGGGCCACATTTGGCCCGCGGGCCGCGTGTTTGAGACCCCTGCTGTCAATTTTACCTACATTTTCACGTACGGTGAATGAGATGTACATTATTTTCTGTGGGAAAAAAAAAACATTTTCAGGACGGCTGTCAAAAATAGTGTGTTAATTTATTTCAATAATTTTGTTACAAAATTTTTGAATACATTTTTAGCTTTTTAGCTTTAGTGTGACTAAATGTGTGTAGCTGTCATTTCCTCTCCTGTAAAAATGAGCATATTTCACTCATAGTTGAAAATGGTGATTAATTGTGATTAATTTGAAAACTGTGATTAATTTGATTACAAATTTTAATCATTCGACAGACGTAATTTTCTGAATTTTGTTTTTTTTCAAACAAGTGTCCTGCAGGCCGCGTGTTTGAGACCCCTGATGTATACCATTGTTTCCGGAAAAGTCATTCAGAAAGAGAAAAACTCCTGATGTAAACATGGCTACTGTGGAGTGTCCGTGGTGTAAAGACCGGCAGAGCGATGTAATATGGGTCCGTGTGGCAACACCTAGCTCGTTCCTCCTATAGACTTAGTGATGTTTTCCAATGTAAAAAAAACGTGCGGTGGCTCAAAAAAGGTTGAAAAACACTGCTCTAACCTATAGAAACTAGAAGAAATGTTTCCCATTGTTCATATTCCTGTGCTGGAGTCTTCCCAGAATGCAGCAGGGCAACAATTGCAACTTGAGTATTTCAGTGGGAGGCTGCGAGGCCTCCGCCCGCAGGCAGGCGCTCGATGCAATATGTGCCCATAAGATGAAGTCACAAACATCGCAACTGTAGTTGACTCCCACTCGCCGGGGAGCACAGACGGGGCATTATGTGGACGAGTACCAGCCGGTACCACGGGCTCCTCATCCTCGTCAGGACTGCCGTCGGCGCTTCAGGAATCAGGACATGGAACAAAAATGGAAACCTGTGATTGCCGTCTTCAGATGCGTAGTTGCCGTCTGCTTTTGTTCGCTTTGTTCATCTCAAAGACGTGAGTAGAGCTCGTATCTCCGGCAAAGGCGTCATGTGTTGGTAGTGATGGATGTTGGTCAGGCTGCTAGGACGGAGCTTCAGTGTTTTCCACTTGGTTCCCATCTTCTTATTCAAACCATACAAGAAGGGGAACTGATTTTTTATCATAAAAAAGTAGTACAGTCATTGAATTATAAGAGTTAAATTCTGTTTTCAGGACTACATTAAACTTTCTGACACAGAGGTGTCCAAATGTTTTCCAGCAAGGGAAAAATGAAAGGATGCGGCGCCATTTTTGGATACATTTTATCCATTAATGATGCTAAAACTGATCCAATCTAGGATATCATACCCTTCATATTTGCGATTCAGCATACACAACACTAAAATTTGTTGATGTTTCGTCAACCCAAAAAACATTTTTTTCTGAAAATTAGGTCTGTCGAATGATTAAAATTTGTAATCAAACTAATCACCGTTTTCAAATTAATCACAATTAATGACCATTTTCAACCACAAGTGAAATATGCTCATTTTAACTAAATTATTGAAATAAATTAACACACTATTTTTGACAACCGTCCTGAAAATAGTTTTTTTTTTTCACAGAAAATAATGTACATCTCATTCACCGTACGTGAAAATGTAGGTAAAATTTACAACGGGGGTCTCAAACACACGGCCCGCGGGCCAAATGTGGCCCGCAGGACACTAGTTTGAGGCCCCCGCCTTGATATGAAAGTTTAATGTTTGATATGGATGCTGTATGGTATCATGTACCCAGAAAAAATTATTACGTTTGATTCATGTTCATGTTAAAGGTTAAATAACTGTTAATAGTTATCCTCCCTATCCGTGTGGAAGTGGTAAGTTTTTGGCTGTTTAAGTTTAAAGGAAATAACTTGAAGGCTACCGTTTAGGTCGCTAGCTCTCCAGTTTGCGAGTTAGCATGTGTCTCAAGACCCTGCAGTTGCGCAATATGTTGTAAATAAAAAGAGTATAAATGTGACTATAGTCGTGTTTTGTCATGTCTACAGGGCTCTAATAATGCTTTGGTAATTTTAATATGAAAAAAATCATTTGTCTACCCACCAACTATATGTGGTTTATTAAGTTTTTATTATTTGCCGTTTTATTATTATATTTATTTATTACCGATTGATTTTCTTTATTCTTGATTTGTTTATTTATTTTTCATCTTATTTTGTGCAGAAAAACAAAATTACGATATTTGAGAACAGTGGAATGTTTTATCAGAGCTTTTCTTGTAGAAAATTGAAACCAAAGCAAAGTTTTTTTTATTTATTTTTCTGTTTTTAATAAATGCGTTTTTTTTTGAAAACCTGATGCGGCCCAGTCTCGCCCAGACCCTACAGACCCAAACACAGGCATATGGTGTAACTGTGTTAGTCAGCAAATAACTACAGAGTCGACCGCTGATGACATCATAGACAGGCGACGAAGCTGACGTCCGTTTTCCTGTTTCCTTACGACAACCGGGATGTTTTGTGGTTGCATTCATGTTGCGTATTAATGCGACAAGTGTGCCGTATTGTATGCTAACCGGAAAATGCGTACACTAACCAAGGTGTTGAACTTTTATCCCCTTTCTTAGTTTGCACAGTGCCTCCTGGGCCTGTCGTCGTCCCAGAGAACAACACTGCTGACGTCCAGGTGGTTAAAATAACCTCTGGTAGTGACGTCACTCTGACTGTTGTGGTGAATCCCGAAGAAATGTTTTACCTAAAAGGCAAAGCCCTGATGGTGAGGACTGGACTGGACTATGAGGTAATGCATACAAAGCAGTTTTAGTTCATATTATAGATGGGATGTCCTTGAATAGAACATTCTTCATTCACTCAAAAGTCCAGATAAGCTCCATCAACTAATATTTATATTATTTGTTATGGTTATTTTGGTCATTTTCACATAGAAATGAAATCATGTTTAACAATCTTCCACATGTTTTCTAGGCAATACAGAAGAGTGCAACTCTAGTAGTGTGGGTACAATGTAGCAGACCTGGTTCCAAATCTGTGAGTAAAACACCCACCAAACACAGTACTCCTTTTTTTGTTGCAAATGTTCAGACAAAACCAAAATTGTGCGAAAACTGAAGCAACATTTCCCCTCAGAAATCATGTCATCATTGCAGACACCCCAAAATATTAACAAATTGTACATTTTATAGAGAATAATTATAGTTTTGCATGCATTACATTACATTAACATTTAACATCACTACCTTTATTGATGACTCTTGTTGGCAACGACATGGAAAGTGGAGGGGAGGTACTGTCGTATCTTTGCATGAGTTGTTTCTTGAAATAAATATTTTTTGAATATCAAAGTTCTAGTAATGGCTGGACGGCGGTCGAGTGGTTAGCTCGCAGACCAAACCGCCAGGAGACCCGGGTTCAATTCCACCCCCGGCCATCTCTGTGTGGAGTTTGCATGTTCTCCCTGTGCAAGTGTGGTCATGCTAGGTTAATTAGCGACTCCGAATTGTCCATAGGTATGTGAGTGTGAATGGTTGTTTGTCTATATGTGCCCTGTGATTGGCTGGCCACCAACATATGGTTTATTTTTAACACTATTAGAGCACTCTAGACCTGAAATAGCACACCTATAGTCCCTTTACACTCCTATTACCCAATATAGTAGCATATACGTATGTTAGCATTAGGTGGAGTGGTTAGCGCGCAGGCTACACAGCTAGGAGACCCGAGTTCAATTCCACCCTCAGCCATATTTGTGTGGAGTTTGCATGTTTATACCCGGTTTTCTCCGGGTACTCGGGTTTCCTCCCACATTCCAAAAAACATGCTAGGTTAATTAGCGACTCCAAATTGTCCATAGGTATGAATGTGAGTGTGAATGGTTGTTTGTCTATATGTGCCCTGTGATTGGTTGGCAGCCAGATAGAATCCAGCACCCCCGCGACCCTTGTGACGATTTTCAGCATTTATTCTAAAACTTTCCCATTTTTACGTTTGGTTCCCTCCAAGCTCAACGAGTCTGTTGAAGTGGTCGTGGAAAATATCAACGACAACCCGCCAAACTTTGCTCAGAATCACTACAACCTGGAAGTGAATGAGGTGAGCTTTGCACGCAGTTATTCTATAGTTGATCTATTGATGGGTTACGTATAGCCTGCTGGACCTGATGCGGTTTTTGTGCCTTCCAGCTGACTCCAGTCAACTCCAGTGTTGGAGTCATCGCAGCTACTGATGTTGATTCTGAACCACTGTACTATCGCTTAGAGTCCGCCATGGTAAGATCGAAAAACCTTAGTTCAGGGATGTCCAAAGTACACATCGGGGCCGTTGGCGGCCTGTGGCTGTTTATAAATTGAAATAATAAGGCTGTTTATAAATTGAAATAATAAATAATAGTAATAAATAAATATAATAATAATAGCTAGCGACCTAAACGGTAGCCTCCAAGTTATTTCCTTTAAACTTAAATAGCCAAAAACTTACCACTTCCACACGGATAGGGAGGATAACTATTAACAGTTATTTAACCTTTAACATGAACATGAATCAAACGTAATAATTTTTTTCTGGGTACATGATACCATACAGCATCCATATCAAACTTGCGCGGGCCGCACTAACATTAAAATTTCATATCAAGGCGGGGGCCTCAAACTTGTGTCCTGCGGGCCACATTTGGCCCGCGGGCCGCGTGTTTGGGACCCCTGCTGTAAATTTTACCTACATTTTCACGTACGGTGAATGAGATGTACATTATTTTCTGCGAAAAAAAAACATTTTCAGGACGGCTGTCAAAAATAATGTGTTAATCTATTTCAATAATTTTGTTACATTTTTTTAATACATTTTTAGCTTTTTAGCTTTAGTGTGACTAGTGTTAGGTAAATAAATGTGTGTGGCTGTCATTTCCTCTCCTGTAAAAATGAGCATATTTCACTCATGGTTGAAAATGGTGATTAATTGTGATTAATTTGAAAACTGTGATTAATTTGATTACAAATTTTAATCATTCGACAGACCTAATTTTCAGAAACTCTTAATATTTTTACTTTATTCTTGTAAAATAAATAATGATTTTTGTTATTGTTGTGAGCCAATATAAATACACAAGCCACAAACGGCCCCCGAGTCGTACTTTGGACGCCACTTGTGTAAAGCTTCCACAGTGCCCCATCACGTTACAGTTACATAACCAATTGTTATTGTCTGTGTCTGTTCAATTAGGATAAATACTTCCACCTGGAGAACATCAACACTCCAAAATTAGTTGTAAAAAGTGTCCTGGACTATGACGTGGTGCAAAAGATCTCTCTGGTTCTACATGTTCAGGTACAGTATGGCAACATGACAGTGGATCCCCGCACACAAAAAAATATATATATTTTTTGGAATACTTATGAATAGTGGTGTGTCGGTTATGAACGAGGTCACCGCCACTAAAATACCCGTTCAGTTGCAAAGGTTATTTTTTTTTTATTGGTTGGAGAGTCAGTTCACCGTTCTGTTCCGTCTTATCCTATCGTTGCACCTCGCTCTGTGGGTGGGCGGGGTTAGCTGACTGAAAGACCGACACCGAGAGATTGACCGACACAGTCCGTTCACAAAAAAAGAACTAGTTCTTTTGACCCGTTCGTTCATGACCGACACATCACTAGTCGACACGGCTGACCGCGTCTACGCACAGGGAAGAGATCACAGGCTAACGCCCAATTGACCGAAATGAACGGATCTTTTTAACTGAATGAAGCGGAATGATTCGGCTCACTGAAATGAACGGTTTTGCCCACTACTACTTATGAATGATTACAGAATCAGCGTGAATGGCGTTACTTTTCAGCGCAAAAACTTGCCTCTTTTTTGGCAAAATAAATAAGTAAACATAATTTGAAGTTATCATACAAAAATGAAAATATTATTTTTCTTAAAAATGATTTTTTCACAGTAAACAAATGTAATTCACCCATAACTCCCTAGCATTAGCTGCTTTAAGACAGTACAGTACATGTCGATCAAGCTACAGGTAATGCACTTGTTTATTGCACAGTTATTGCACAGGATTTTTGCAGTAGTTTATATTATGGAGTCTAGCAGGGATCTACTGTATTCAAAATGGCAAATATTTTTGTGTGTGGCTTTTTCCATTACTTCTGTTTTTGTACAAACCCCCCCCAGGACACATTTAACGGTTCCGCCTCCAATAAGCCGTTCTTCACATCTGTGGCCACCATCACCGTTCATGTGAAGGACATAGATAACCGCCCCCCCTGGTTTCAGCCATGTTTGAGGACTAACTTGGGGCTAGCCAAGCTGTGCGTGAGCGGCGGCTATCGAGGAAAAGTCAATCTGACCGAGAAGGAGGTGGGTGCACGGCGTGGAAAGATGATTTGTTGTTTGCAAAATGGCCTCAACGTAATGTGTCAACACTCGTCATAGCAGGATGATGTACCGGTACACCCTGGACTGGTGGCCAGCCAATCCCAGGGCACATATAGACAAACAACCATTCACACTCACATTCATACCTATGGACAATTTGGAGTCGCTAATTAAGCTAACAAGCATGTTTTTGGAATGCTGGAGGAAACCGGAGTACCCGCAGAAAACCCATGCACAAGCGGAGAATCGAACCCAGGTCAGATCATTCAGATCCCCTGAATGTGCGACCAATATGATAACCACTTGTCCACCATGCGGCCTGTAACAATATGAAAAACAAAACCATAACAAAAATATATTTGTGAAAATAAACACAAAAAATGGTGTGAAGTGGTTAGTACGCAGGCCTCACAGCTAAGAGACCCGAGTTCAATTCCACCCTCAGCCATCTCTATGTGGAGTTTGCATGTTCTCCCGGTACTTCGGTTTCCTCCCACATTATATTTTTATATTATATTTTTAGAATATTGGCTGTACGGTGATCGAGTGGTTAGCGTGCAGACCTCACAGCTAAGGAGACCAAGGTTAAATTCCACCCACGGCCATCTC
Organism: Doryrhamphus excisus; assembly: GCF_037039965.1. NCBI lineage: Eukaryota > Metazoa > Chordata > Actinopteri > Syngnathiformes > Syngnathidae > Doryrhamphus > Doryrhamphus excisus. The sequence continues at coordinate 28,782,405 of NC_136357.1, read as the reverse complement.
TGTTTTTGCATATTCTCCCCGTGCATGTGTGGGTTTTCTCCGGGTACTCCGGTTTCCTCCCACATTCCAAAAACATGCTAGGTTAATTAGCGACTCTAAATTGTCCATAGGTATGAATGTGAGTGTGAATGGTTGTTTGTCTATATGTGCCCTGTGATTGGCTGGCCACCAGTCCAGGGTGTACCCCGCCTCTCTCTCGCCCCAAGACAGCTGGGATAGGCCTACATTTTGTAGGTTGTTCAAATATACTATACCGGCTGAAGAATGAGTGCATGTTTTGGATCCACAGGAGGGTCCGCTACCGCTGGAACCTGGTCCAATCTTTGCTAAAGATGGAGACAAGAACAGGAGCGAACTGATCAGCTACAGAATTTTAAGAGGTTTGCGAGCTTTCCCTCTGTGGTTTGATGCATGGGACGATAATGTATTTGTATGTTGTAGTACATCGGTCCTGTTTATGTCGACCCAGTCCACCATTTTGATATTATTTTTCTAACAAAAACCACCTCTTTAAACTTTGTATGTCTTTTTATGTTTAATGCTTATTCAATATCTACGGTAGTTCTCATTTTTAATTCAAAGGCTGATATTTTGTTTATGTTATTGCTATATTGTACATTTGATTCATTTATTTTTATTGTAAAGGGTCTGAATTTTTAGAAGTGCTTCCAAATAAAATGTATTATTAAAATGTATTATAAATATTAAAATATTAAAATATTAAAATATTAAAATATTAAAATATTAAAATATTAAAATATTAAAATATTAAAATATTAAAATATTAAAATATTAAAATATTAAAATATTAAAAATAAAAAAATTTAAAATATTAAAATTAAAAAAAATTAACATATTAAAATAAAATAAATTACTTTTTTCAAAATAAACATTAACATAAATAAACAAATAAATAAACAAACATTTTTAAAAAAAATTATGTAAGTCAATTAAAATATTTGTATGTAATATACACATTTAGTGTTTTTATTTATTTATTTTTATTGTACGTTTTTATTAATAAATGTTTTGTAATTATTTTAAAAATGTATATTGTCATCCAGTTATGTTAGTTTCAATTATGTCGACAATCGCCCATGGCGACGTGAATATTCCATGACATTCCAAATATTATTCATCTTTTGTTTGTTAGGGAATGAAGGGAACATATTCCAGATAGACGAGGACACGGGGAACATCAGCATGGCGAAAGCTGCTGATATCGTGGGCCCGATAACGCTCACTGTTCTGGTAAGACCGCAGCATCTTTGCGCTAAATGTTGTCTCACTTATAAATGTTCATTTTGGTTCCAACACCATTAGGCATCACAGGTGACCAACAGGGATCAGTTTGCTGTGACCCAGGTGACCTTCGAGGTGATGAAGAAGAGCAGGAACCCTCCTCGCTTCGAGAAGGACCGTTACGATGGGTTTATCTACAGCAACTCTGTCCCTGAAAGCATGATCCTCAGGGACCGCAGCACCTACCGGCCCTTCAGGGTCCGAGCCCGGGATGAGGACTTTGCTGGTGTGAGTTCCCCCTCTTAAACCTTTTCCACTGGACTTTGACCCTTGATGTTGACAGGGGGGGGGCATTTGGATATTTTTCTTATTGTAAACGGGCTAAAACAAGCTCATGTAGATAAACTCATGAAGGTAAACTTAAAAAAGAAAAAGAAAAACAACAGCAAAAAATGACAAATCTGCAGGAATTTAACAAAAATATACAGAAAATATTCAGTAAAAAAAGTATTTAGCAAAAAACGTTGTAATTTTATGAGGACAAATAATGTTATTTTAGCAGCATAAAGTTGATATATAAAGTTTTAATATTATGAGAAAGAAAGACAATAACGAATAAAGTAGTCATTTTTGGAAGATTATACTGTGTAAAAATTTATAATAATGTCAAATATTTTATGGGAATAATTTCATTAAAATAATAAGTATAAAAATACTAAAATAATAATAAGCATATATATAATATATATAATTATAATTTTATTATAATAATTACATTTAATTAATTTAATTAATATAATATAATTTAATTAATATTATAATTTTATATTATATATTAATATTATATTATAATTATATAGTTATGACAAATTTAATTTAATTAATTAATTAAATTATAATTTAATTATATTCCCATAAAAATATTGTATGGAAATAATTTAATTAAAATAATAATAAGTGTAATAATACTAAAATAACCATAAAACAACCATTGACACTCACATTCATACCTATGGACAATTTGGAGTCGCTAATTAACCTAGCATGTTTTTGGAATGTGGGAGGAAACCGGAGTAAACTCCACACAGAGATGGCCGAGGGTGGAATTGAACTCGGGTCTCCTAGCTGCGAGGCCTGTGTGCTAACCACTCTTTTTTCATGGT